>NC_053491.1:453217327-453484827 GCF_905171775.1 Rana temporaria
CTTTATGCCGCGTACAGACGGTCATTTTTTGTGATAAAAAAAAAGACGTTTTGAATCATGAAATAAAACAACGTTTTTGAAACTTCATTTTCAAATATACGTCACCGCGCTTTGTTCATAATTTTTTAAAAATGATGGTGTGTGAGCAACGGCGTTTTTAATGATGACGTTGGAAAAACTTCTTTTGGACATGCTGAAAAACTTTGTTTTTTTTCATGCCGAAAAAAGATCGCGTGTACGCGGCATAAAGACGTCAGAATACCAAGACATTCTGGACAATTTCATGCTCCCAACTTTGTGTGAACAGCTATGGGATGGCCCCTTCCTGTTCCAACGTGACTGCTCACCAGGGCACCAAGCAACGTCCATAAAGACATGAATGAACGAGTTTGGGGTGGAGGAACTTGACTGAGACAGAGTCCTGACCTCAACCCGATAGAACATCTTTGGGATGAATTATGCCGCGTACACACCATCACTTTATGTGATGAAAATAAATGACGTTTTTAAAAACGTCACTTTAATTGACCGTGTGTGGGGGAAAACGTCGTTTTATGTCTTGTAAAAAACGACCAAAAAAAATTGAAGCATGCTTCAATTTTATGTGTCGTTTTTCAAAACGTCAACTTTTACTTCACATAAATTGACCGGGTGTAGTAAACGTTGTTTAAAATGAAGTTTTTTCACCCGCGCATGCCCAGAAGCTACTTATGAAGCAAGCTTCAATGGAAAAACGTGGTGAACGTAACCTCACTTTGCAAGATCATTGTGAGAAAAACGATGGTGTGTAGGCAACTTCGTCTTTGAAAATTGAAGTTTCAAAAACGTCATTTTTTACTTCACAGAAAATGTCGTTTTTTTTCATCACATAAAGTGATGGTGTGTACGCGGCATTAGAGTGGAGACTGTGAGTCAGTGCCTGACCTCACAAATGCACTTCTGGAAGAATGGTCAAATATTCCCATAGACACACTCCTAAACCTTGTGGACGGCCTTCCCGGAAGAGTTGAAGCTGTTATAGCTGCAAAGGGTGGGCCAACTCAATATTGAACACTACAGACCAAGACTGGGATGCCATTAAAGCTCATGGGCGTCCCAATATTTTTGACAATATAGTGTATTTAGGACTACATACAGAGCTTTTTATATGACTTTTGGATGTGGTGGGAAAGTGCTAAAGGCTCTGTCAGGCTTTTATTGCAGTGTGACTCCCCTGGGGAAATTTCCCCCCACTTCCTGTTGTGTCACTAGGACAGGAAATGATCATTTCTTGAAAGAAGGGGCGTGGGGGCTCTTTTATTAGTATAACAGAGAAGGATTAGAACCTATGGCTATTATTACTCCAAGAAACCTTTTTTTTATTTTTTATAGATTGCAGTTAATCCGTATGCACACAGGCAGCTGGTTGTACAGTGATGTTGCTTACGCTCACAGCGCAAGTCTAACAATCTGAAAACAATTGATGACCTAGGTGGCTTGCCCTGTAGCTGGTTTTATTTCAGCATGAGTGTAGCATCTGACAAACAGATAATCACTTCAAATCCATACTTGAAATGACTTGTGATGATATGGCACAGTGAGTAAAACAGATTGCGTGTGCCCACCACAGTTTCAGTGGAACGTCAAATAAAAACGTATTTTATAGAGTGAGCCAGGGTTAGATCAGATATACAGACATATGATTTCCTGTATTGGTATTGAGTCAATATAGGAATTCATATGTTTTTATATCGGTTATGTAGCCCCAGGGGCGGACTGACCATTGAGTCACTCGGGCACTGCCCGAGGGCCCCATGCCACTAGGGGGCCCCCATCAGGGTTGCCAGGCTCAGCAAAACCAGGGACAGTATGTAAAAATCTATGGCCCATATTCTCGTAGATTGCCGTAAAACGCGGGCGTAACGTATCTGATTTACGTTACGTTATGCCGCCGCAAGTTTTACAGGCAAGTGCTTTATTCACAAAGAACTTGCCTGTAAAGTTGCGGCGGCGTAGCGTAAATCACCCGGAGCAAGCCCGCCTAATTCAAATATGACGGGTAGGGGGCGTGGAGCATTTAAATTAAGCGTGTTCCCGCCGTCCGGAAAATATCCCAGGGTGCATTGCTCCAAATGACGTCATTGGTTTCGACGTGAATGTAAATGGCGTCCAGCCCCATTCACGGACGACTTACGCAAACTACGTAAATTTTAAAATTCCGACGCGGGAACGACGGCCATACTTAACATTGGTTGCCGCTCATATAGCAGGGGCAACTTTACGCCGCGCAAACCTAACGTAAACGTCGTAACTTCACTGCGTCGACCGCGCGTACGTTCGGGAATTCGCGTATCTAGCTAATTTGCATACTCGACGGGGAAAACGACGGAGGCGACACCTAGCGGAAAAAAAAAAAAATGCATTTAAGATCTGACAGCGTAAGAGCCTTACGCCTGTCGGATCTAATGGATATCTATGCGTAACTGATTCTAAGGCCCTGTACACACGACCAAACATGTATGCTGAAACTGGTCCGCGGGCCAGTTTCAGCAGACATGTTCGGTCGTGTGTAGGCGCGAGCGGGCTGAATTCCAGCAAACATTTGCCCGCCGGGCCTTTTCCCAGCGGACAAATATTCCTGGACGTGTTTTAAAACCGTTCGCTGGAATCCTGCCCGCTCGGACATGTACGGTCGTCAGTACAGACCTACCGTACATGTCCGAGCGCCCGCCGTCCCTCGCATGCGTCGAATGACTTCGACGCATGCGTGGAAGCCTTTAAATGGCAGGCCTGCCCACGTTGCCGCGTCATCGCCGCGTTATCGTCGTGGCGACGACGCGGACACGTCCCGCGTAGTGTTTACGCGCGGACTTCTGTACGATGGTTAGTACAACCATCGTACAGAAGCCCTCTGGCAGGCATGTACGGTGAAAACGGTCCGACGGACCGCTTTCATCGTACATGTTTGCTCGTGTGTACCGGGCCTAAGAATCAGTCGCATAGATACGACGGCCCAGATTAGGACTTACGACGACATACATGGCGTTGCGCCGTCGTAAGCCCTTTGAGAATCTGGGCCAATGTTTTTTTTTACATCTGTCCCTGATATGCCCCGCCTCTGCATTGCCTCCTGGCGTGGTGGCCATCTGTAAGTCCAGGGGCCCCATAATCTTCTATTGCCCAGGGGCCCCATGAGTTGTCAGTCCGCCCTTGTGTAGCCCTGATAAAGGGGACGTCTTTGAACCTCCGAAAGTCATTGGTGGTTCTATTTTTTTTTTTTAAGAAATAGCAATATTAAAATCTTTTGGACTTTAATGCTACCTTTCATTTGCTGCTCTCATTGGACTTTGTACATGTTATGGTGCCCCCCGGGTCACCCGAGGCCTGGTGTCTGAGGCCTTGTACACACGACTGAACATGTCCGCTGAAACTGGCCTGCGGACCAATTTCCGCGGCCATGTTCGGTCATCTGTACGGCCGACCGGACCATTTTCCAGCAGACATTTGTCCAGCTGACCGTTTTCCGGTGGACAAAAATTTCTTAGCATGTCCGCCGGACATGTCCGATGGTCAGTATGACCGATCGGACATGTCCGCTGGCCCGAGAACTCGCGCATGACGTCGAAGTGATTCGACGCATGCGTGGAAGCATTTAACTTCCGGGTTCGCTCACGTCGCCGCGTCATCGTCGCCTTCACATCGTCGTCACGTCACCGCGTATTCTGTCCGCGCGGATTTTGGTTTGATGGTGTGTACAACCATCAGACCAAAATCTCCGAGCGGACATGTCCGATGAAAACGATCCGCGGAACGTTTTCTTTGGACAGGTCCCGTCGTGTGTACGAGGCCTTAGTGGCAGTTGATCTTCACCAGAACTCCTGGTGGTGGAGATGAGCCAGGAAGCCTATTGGTCCTGGTTTTCTTTGCTGCAAGCCAGCACTAGGCTGCTGCTCGCTCTTAGGATGGCCACCCCTTCCAAATGGGGGTTGGCTGGAACAGAAAGGTTATGGTTACAAGACTGTACATACAGCTGCAGACAAGAGAGTGGCCTGGTCAGGCAGAGTCCCTGGCAGGCAGTGGAGTAGTCAGGTCCAGGCAAGGCTCGAGGCAGGTAACAGTCAAGAGAGTAGTCATTTCCTGTCCGGAGAAAAGGTAGGCAAGAGTAGTCAGGTCTAGGTAGGGGTCAGGGTAGGCAGCAGGCGAGCGTGTAATCAGGGCCAGACATGTGTTGAGTCAGGCAGCAGTCAAGAGTAGTCAGTTCCTGAAAGCCAAGGTAGGCAAGACAGCATTCGGGTCAAGAACTGGGTCTAAGCCGATGGCAGGTGAGAGAGTAGTCAGGTCCAGGCAGGCAACGAGGCACATAACAGACAGATATTAAAGGGTTATAGCTCTGATAAGACACAGCACCAGCCAATTTAAAGGCTGGTGCCTAAATAGACATAGACAAATAGACATGCCCAGTGTGGTATTGGAGGTAGTGGAGGTACTAGGAATCCTGGAGGACCTAGCAGGGATCCTCTGAATACTGGAACTCTTAGAAGACCCAGCAGGGATCTTGACAGTACTGGAGGACATAGGAATCCAGGAAATCCTGGAAGACCCAGCAGGGATCCTATGAGTACTGTGGGTCAAAAGAAATCTGTGAAATCCTGGATAAGCTAGCTGCTAGCATACATCCTGTGAGCATTGTAGGTCATATGAATCTTGGAAATCCTGGAAGAGATCCTGTAAGTATTGTAGGTCATAGGATTCTGGGAAATCCTGGAAAACCCAGCAGTCATCCTGTGGGTAGTGTGGGTCATAAGAATATGGGAAATACTGGAAAACCTAGCAAGGATCCTGCGGGTCATAGGAATCTGGGAAATCCTGGAGGACCCAGCAGGGATCCATTGGGTCATAGGAATCTGGGTAATCCTGGAAGACCCAGCAGGGATCCTGTGGGTCATAGGAATCTGGGAAATCCTGGAAGACCTAGCAGGGAATCCATTGGGTCATAGGAATCTGGGAAATCCTGGAAGACCTAGCAGGGAATCCATTGGGTCATAGGAATCTGGGAAATCCTGGAAGACCCAGTAGGGATTCATTGGGCCATGGGAATCTGGGAAATCCTGGAAGACCCAGTAGGAATTTATTGAGTCATAGGAATCTTGGAAATCCTGGAAGACCCAGTAGGGATTCATTGGGTCATTGGAATCTGGGAAATACTGGAAGACCCAGCAGGGTCATAGGAATCTGTGAAATCCTGGAATACCCAGCAGGGTCATAGGAATCTGGGAAATCCTGGAAGACCCAGCAGGGTCATAGGAATCTGGGGAATCCTGGAAGACCCAGCAGGGTCATAGGAATCTGGGAAATCCTGGAAGACCCAGTAGGGATTCATTGGGTCATAGGAATCTGGGAAATCCTGGAAGATTCAGTAGTGATTCATTGGGTCATGGGAATCTGGGAAATCCTGGAAGACCCAGTAGGGATTCATTGGGTCATGGGAATCTGGGAAATACTGGAAGACCCAGCAGGGTCATAGGAATCTGTGAAATCCTGGAAGACCCAGCAGGGTCATCGGAATCTGGGAAATCCCGGAAGACCCAGAAGGGTCATATGTATCTGGGGAATCCTGGAAGACCCAGCAGGGTTATAGGAATCTGGGAAATCCTGGAAGACCCAGTAGAGATCGTGTGAATGTTGTAACAGTACATGTGAATCGCCAACCCTCTTGTTTGAGGGACACCCCAATTTTTAAAGAGCTACCTTACCAGATCCACTGTGCCTTATCACACTCTGATAGATCGGCTGATAATCTGGATCCAGTGCTCTATTTGCTTTTGTTCAAAAACTGTTTTGTCTGGGGTTCCACTTTAAAGTGTGAAGAAAGTGGCAGTTATCAGCGGTTTGATCTTAATCTCTCCTGGAAATCCCCTTGAGGGTAAATATTTCTTGTGTGTGTGAAAGCTAAAATTCTCCACATTCCACCTCTTGGACTCTATACTGGGAGCGGTGACAAACCTTTGTTATCTCCGGGACAGTTTCACACACAAACTGTTGACTCCTTAAAGATATAAACAACACTTATAGATATGTACTTCATCACGTAGTCATTAAAGACACCACATTATGCAGATTTTACCGCCCTGACCAGTAAAATGGGACTTTTTGGCAATGCTATTATAGGAAAAAGCACATGACTGGAAATAATCCCAGATAAGGTGTTGACCTAATTTGCCATGCACGTGTAGTCGACTCGCCTCATAAATTGTCTTGGAGGAAAATGTTTTTTTGGCCAGCCATTGTTGTTTTACACCTCTAATGACTCCACTACTTCCTGCTTTACAGCTTTCTGGGTCACCTCCCTGCTCTGGCGGAGTTGATAATGATGATTCAATAAGCAAATTAAGGGTTGACATGGGAAGCCGAATTGCATAATCACGTCATTGGATTGGCCATGCAGTGTAGAAAATGAGTGTTGTAACGGAATGACCCGGGACACCCAGAGACTTTGTAAGGATAAGGGGTATTCCTGTACCGGCGTCACCAAAGAGTCTTATGTCTAGGGTCACCTTATGTCCGATAGGGCCATAGGGTGACTGAGAAATTATGTCCTAAATTACAGGACAGGGGACATCACTGATAGTTCATATTGCAGGATTTTGAGATACTGCAAGATGTTGGTTAATTGTGACCCAACCAGTCAATAGTAATTTCCATGATTAGCCCTGACTAGTGACATGCTAATTGAGTCAGGCTCCTGGTAGACCTTTCATTGTGTGATAACACTGCTTTAAGCCTATTGATGCTCAGAGGTGTGAATACCTTTTGGTCAAGCTGTATGCGAAGACAGAACGTCTGTCTAGGGATATGGATTAAGAAGAGATTATTGTGTGTGATGGTGTTTTGTTTGTTATGCTGTTAATGAAAGAAGGTGCAGTGATTAGATCATGATAATTATAGCCCGGCGCCGACATGTCTAGAATGTTTAGTAATTAGCTCAAAGAATGTGATTGAAGCCCCCCACGGTGTGATGTGTGGGTGGGGAGTTGATTGTTCCTTTAATGCCTTGTACTGTATATAAGACTGAAAGAAACCATTAAAGTTGTCATTACATTTGGAACAAGTACAGAGCTGCGTGTCTCGTCTTGATTCTGGGGAAATGGGATGTCTGTTGGACGGTTGGAGTGTCGATAAGCTGTTGGATGGGATGGAAGGTCGTAAACGGTGGTGACCGTTACAAGTGTTTACCATAAAACTGGCACAATCCGATAAGTTACAGTTACGGTCTCAATAGTGGCTCTGTACAGGTCTTAACTCACCAGGCACAGGCAATATATCCCAAAAAGATACATGCGCTACACGCCAATATCCTCCACTCGAGTTGTTTATTTCATAGAAGTCACATCACCCACCTGAGCTCCTTCCTTTAGATCAGCTATTCTCAACTTTCTTCTTTGGGTTCCTTGAGTTGTGGCTGATCGACTTTCCATCTAATGGGGCCTCCACAGCACTGGGTCAATGCCACTTGGCAGAGCCAAGGGCATGTTACCGCTGATCTTTTAATAGCTGTTTGTAATGGTGACCATACACTGAATGATTTCTGTAACGGTCACCACCGTTTACGATTTCCCTTCCATCAACCACGACAGCTTATCTGACACTCCAACCAACAGGACCCGATCCATCCCCTTTGCCAGAATAACCGAGACACACAGCTCTGGGTTCTGGTTTCAAATGAAAGACATCTTTAATGGTACGCTCTCAGGGTTTTATACAGTTCAAGCATGAAAGGAACAAAGAGACTCTCCACCCCCCTCATCACACACTGGGGCTTCAATATGCCTTCAGATGGGCTAATTACTAATCAGTGTCCAGACATTTTGGCGCCGGGCTGACATTTTTAACATGACCTAATTACGACACCTGAGAAGTCACATTCCACATCTGAGGCCCCATACACACGATAGAATCCATCCGCTGAAAAATCCCAGCGAATGGGTTTCAGCTGATAGATTCTATGGTGTGTACAATCCAGCGGATCTGTTTCCGCGGATTTTTCTCCCATGCGATGGATTTCCAGCAGATAAATATTTGAAGACATGTCTTCAAATCTATCCGCTGGAATCCATCCCAACGGATTGATCCGCTGGTCTGTACAGACTCACTGGATCAATCCGTCCAAAGGGATCCCCCGCATGCGTCGTAATGATTCGACGCATGCGTGGAATTCCTTATATGACTGCGTCACGCACGTCGCCGCGTCATCATCGCGGCGACGGTGCGACACGTCATCGCCAGAGGATTTCGGCGCGGATTTCGATTCGATGGTGAGTACACTCCATCGCATCAAAATCCGCTCAAATCCTCTAGAGGATTTATCCGTGGAAACGGTCCGCTGGACCGTATCCGCGGATAAATCCTCCCGTGTGTACGGGGCCTTAGACAGACGTTCTGTCTCTGCATACAGCTTGACAAGTTCCATTCCACATCTTATATCAATAGAATTCACACAAAGCAGCATCACACAATGAGAGGACTTTCAGAAGCAGATTCAATTAGCATGTCAACAGTCTACACAGAGGAATGAGTCACTATTGACCGGTTGGGTCAACATTAACCAACAACTTGCAATATCTCAAGATCCTGCAATATGAACTATCAGTAATGTCCCATCTCATGTAATTTCTAATTAATATTTCTCAGTCACCCTATGCCCAAAAGGGACACAGGGTGACCCTAGACACAAGAGTTATTAGTGACGCTGGCACAGGAGTACCCCTCATCCTTCCAAAGTCTCTGTTTGTCACGGGTCATTCCGTTACAATTTCATATACATTTGTATTGTCAAGTGGATTACTGCCCAGGAGAAATATATGATCAGGAGAGCAGAAAGATGGTTTGATGTGCCATACACCTAAAAGTATAGCTAAAGGCAAAACTTTTGGATAGAGGGGAGAAGGATTAGAACATCTGTCAGATGGTATTGCTGTCTGTGCCCCCATTTGGGAGATTTACCCTCTCGAATTGTCCTGTTTACTATTATCATTGAAAGTGAAAGTGAAAGTAAAAGAAAATCCCAGTTCTCAAAAAGGATATCTGGGAACCGGAGAAAGTGCAGAGAAGGGCAACCAATCTAAAAAGGGCATGGAGGAGCTCAGCTATGAGGAAAGATTAGAAGAACTGAATTTATTCTTTCTTGAGAAGAGGAGATCAAGGGGGCATATAATCAACATGTACAAATATAAAAGGGGTCCATACAGTGAACTTGGTGTTATAGTAAAACGACGGCGGCTGGTCGGCAACCAGTTAATATGTAGGGATTTCCTCTCACTTCCTGTTTGACTATGGGACAGGAAGTGAAGGTAAATCTTTCCAATGGGACACAGATGGCAAAAATAAACATTACAGGGGTTATAACCCTTCCTTGCTCTATCCAAAATGAGCAAAAATGTTTTGCCTATAGTTCTACTCTAACAATCATATTGATGTAAACATAAACTCCATGCTAAAGCAACAGTGCTCTATATCACGATATCACCAAACAAAATATGGAACTAAATATTATACAGCTGCTGCAATAACTCCCCAACCTTTAAACTTGACCTCTGGAAGATATAGACCCCCCCCCCCCAACGAGGCCATTTTTTGCTATATGGCACTGCGTTACTTTAACAGAACAATTGCAAGGTCATGCAATGCTGTACATAAATTACATTTAGGTCCTTTTTTCCCCACAAATAGAGCTCTCTTTTATATATATATATATATATATATGGAATTTTGAATTATTTATTATTTTATACTAGTAATGGCGGCGATCAGCAACTTATAGCAGGACTGAGATATTGTGGCCGACAATCTGGCACTTTGTGGGAAGCAGTGACACAGAGATCAGTGCTAAAAATATACACTGGTACTTTACCAATGACACTGGCTGGGAAGGGGTTAAACATCTAGGGTGATCAAAGGGTTAACTGTCTGCCTAACCAGTGTTTTTGTGTAAACTGTGTGCTGCTTTTATAAAAAGTGACAGTGCAGCGCTCGGAAATTCTACCTACATATAATGGCGTGCATAAATGAAATGCTGGAATTTATAGGGAAACAAAATCCAGCACATTCCCTCTGACAGGAGGAGCTCTGCATTGTTTATATAGGCAGAGCTCTGTTCAGCCTGACTCCTCCGATCAGCGGTTGCCAGCAGACATCCGATGGCTGGCACCCGCTGATCGGCTTCTGCTGTGATTGATCACAACAGAAGCGGCACTCCGTCGGCGCACGAGTCCCCTCCTAACCAGAGAGTGAAGAATCAAGTATATATATATATACGTGATTCTACACAGAACGGCTGCCCTGTAGCAGTAAATCTGTTATAGGGTGGTCGGCAAGCGTAAAAGAATGCTTTCCATCAGCATGGATTTTTTCTCCTCTGAAAGAGTCCATGCTGACGAAACGCATCAGTGGCGGGGCTAGCGGTGGGCATACCTGACTGTCTACTTGCTCAAGTTGGGAGATAAGCTTGTGCAGCGGGCAGTTCTCCGGCTCTGGCGGAGGATACATGTATAGTGTTGATTATTTACTTCATGGCAGTTTGGTGAGTGCCGATTTTTGGTGGCGGTATCTCAAGCACCGAGAGGAACACTGTTGGGAAACAAGAAGACATTTGTTTGGACTATTTATTTGGACTGATAACTATGATGTTGATTCACTACACTGAGTGATTATGTCTCGTTTCCTGGAGGATTTTTTTTATTGACATCTTATATTGTGATTTATAGGGTGTATTATATGTTATTCCTTCACAGCTCTTAATATCGATGATGTATCTACTTTTCTTCAACCTGGATTTTCCATCCAGACCCATCGGAAGAATTTTGATGAAATGGATGGGTTTTGCTCTAAATTGATTGATAACACATTTATCTTTTCGTTTATTCATATTTTCAATCATATTATCCAATCCTGTGAAGAATTGATTGATCAGATTGTTACGTGTTTGGCCACCATAAGGGTGGCATTCTGACCACTGCTGTAAGGGGGGTATTCCTCTCACTGACCACCAATGTACCACCATTGTAAGGGGCATTCTTCCCACTGACCACCAATATAAGGGGGTTATTCAACTCACTGACCACCAATATAAGGGGGTTATTCAACTCACTGACCACCAATGTAAGGGGGTTATTCAACCCACTGACCACCAATGTAAGGGGGTTATTCAACCCACTGACCACCAATGTAAGGGGGTTATTCAACTCACTGACCACCAATGTAAGGGGGTTATTCTAGCTACAAACCACCAATGTAAGAGGGCCATTCTTCCCACTCACCACCAATTTAAGGGTCATTCTTGCCACTGACCACCAATGTAAGGGGCATTCTTGCCACTGACCACCAATGTAAGGTGCATTCTTGCCACTGACCACCAATGTAAGAGTGTATTCTTCCCACTGACCACCAATGTAAGAGGGTATTCTTCCCACTGGTCACCAATGTAAGTGGGTTATTCTAGCCACTTACCACCAATGTAAGGGGCATTCTTGCCACTGATCACCAATGTAAGGGGCATTCTTGCCACTGATCACCAATGTAAGGGGCATTCTGCCTAGTAACCTGACTACTTATGTAGCGCCTGTGTACTTCTCAGTACAGGTTCTATGTTAAATTTAGTAGGATGAGAGAGTTATTGGCTTTCATCTGTGTTGATTTGTTTAAATTTTGGCTGTCGCCAACCCTGAACTGTCCTGTGGGTCATTCTGTGCTCCGGAGATGTAGTTCCATCTTCGGATGGCAGGTGGCGCCAGAGGGGTTCAGGCAGAGCCGCTTTTTCCCAGCAGCCAATTAGAGGAGCGTTTCCCTCGCGGGGCATGCTGGGGAGGGGTATTTCTGTGGCCGAAGCCGTTGCTCGGGGTTCTTCACTGGTTCCTGGTTCCAGGTGCGGCACCCACCTTTAGGGTGTGCGCACATCACGGGCCCCGGGGGTTTGGCCTACCAGGCCGGGGCGCACGTGCTACGCAGAGTTCCTGACTCTGGGCCCTCATTGCTCAGAGCAACCAAAGCTGCAATGGGGCCCCAGTGACTTACTGGGTTCCCCATCTCTGATCATGAAGGTCCCAAGCAAGTTGTGCTGTTCGGTGGGGAGTCGGTCTGAGGTGAGCCTGGAGGCAGGTGATCCAATAGGGCTTGGACGAACCATCAGGGATCTGGGTGACCGAATACTGGCAGGTTGTATGATGCAAACTGACGCTACACTTAATTTTATCAGGTTTCACTGAACTGAAAATTATTTGAAGGGTTCCTCCGGGATATAAGGGTTGCTCTTGAGGGAGGAGCTCAGGAAGGTGATGTGACTTCTTTGCAGTGCGGTGTAGGCACCTTCTCGGGTATATCACAAAACTGGTTCTATATGAAATTGCAAAACCTTTGGCAGATAAAACAGTAAAAATCTATTTATGTCAAGCATGTGTTTGGGTCTTTTCCCAGAGTTTCACTTTAGGGTCTCCTTTACACCTGCATTCAACGCGTTTCTGTGCATTGTAATGTGTTGCTGTGCTTTGGGGAAGAATGCAGACTTACATACCTGTATGACTGAACAGTGCACACAGAGAACACTTGGGGGCAGATTCACATACAGCCGCGCAATTTTGTGCGGGCGTAACGTATCTGATTTACGTTACGCCTCCGCAACTTACACGGGCAAGTGCTGTATTCTCAAAGCACTTGCTCCGTAAGTTGCGGCGGCGTAGCGTAAATCACCCGGCGGAATTCAAATTCGGCGGGTAGGGGGCGTGTATCATTTAAATTAAGCACGTCCCCGCGCCGAACGAACTGCGCATGCGCCGTCCGTAAAATATCCCAGTGTGCATTGCTCCAAATGACGTTGCAAGGACGTCATTGGTTTCGACATGAACGTAAATGCTGTCCAGCCCCATTCACGGACGACTTACGCAAACGGCGTAACTTTTTCAAATTTCGACGCGGGAACGACGGCCATACTTAACATTGGCTGCGCCTCATAGACCCAGGGGCAACTTTACGCCGGGAAAAGCATAATGTAAACGTCATAACTTGACTGCATCGGCCGTGCGTATATTCGGGAATTCGCGTATCTAGCTAATTTGCATACTCGACGCGGAATTCGACCGAAGCGCCACCTAGCGGGCAAAAAAATATGCAGTTTAGATCTGACGGCGTAAGAAACGCCTGTTGGATCTAATGGATATCTATGCGTAACTGATTCTAAGAATCAGTCGCATAGATACGACGGCGCAACGCAGAGATACGACGGCGTATCTGGAGATACGCCGTCGTATCTCCGTTGTGAATCTGGGCCTTGTTTTCTATGTGCCCTTGTGCTGAGCTTCCATTGACCAATGAAGATAAAGGCAGCTCAATGGACATGGTGAGAAGGAGTCCTAAAATGAAATGAAATTTTTTTTTTTTCCTTTTTGCCTTCTTGTGTATTTCTCTCCAGAAGGATGGAGCCATCTTGGTTTAGGTATCATTCAGGCTCATGAAAAGAACCAGTGACCCATCCATAGACGAGCCATTCATGAAACTTCTCTGATCTCTCCTCAGGTGTCTCCCAGTTTGGTGCGCAAGGTAGAATTTGCAAAGATTGCGGAAAGATTGAGGCTAATGAAGATCCTACGAAGTTAAACGAATTGATCAACAAAGTGACAAAATATGCCAAATGTCCACATACAGACAATATAAGGTAAAGACCAGGGGGGTGGGGATCAACAAAGCTGGAAATGGCGCAAGAAACTGGCACAAGTGGCATGTGCCACATTAACTAAGCAGATAGGAAGATTGAAAGGCTGTTTGCCATCTGTTACAATGATACACATGATTGGGATCGGTAGCCAAAGGGATGTAAGCTGGACGCTGGACTTTGCTACACAACCAAGGGGTCCGGGGTCCCTGCCTTTAAAGGGCTGTTGCTTTGATCTGATTCACTAAAAGTGTCCCATCTGAGTCTGAAGTTCTGCAAGCCAGTGTGCTGGAGGCAGTAATGAGTGTATATAGCTGTGTATGGGAAGAGTTGTCTCTTAAGGCCCCTTTCACACGGGGCGGATCAGTAATGATCCGCCCCGTGAACCTCCGCTTGCTCAGCGGGGATCGCTCTGTATATCCCCGCTGAGCCGGCGGATAACAGGGCGGTCTCCACACACTTTGCAGGGACCGCCCTGTCTTTTCTCCGCTCTCCCCTATGGGGGGATCGGGTGAACACGGACCGTATGTCCGTGTTCACCCGATCCGATAGACGGATGGAAAAGTAGGTTTTTCCTCCGTCACACTTTGGCGGATCGGAGCGGGTCGGATGTCAGCGGGCATGTCACCGCTGACATCCGCGACTCCATAGAGGAGCACAGAGCGCCCGTTCAGGTCCGCCTAAAAAACTGGCAGGCGGACCTGAACAGGCCGCCGTGTGAAAGAGCCCTAAGAGTTTTCTGAAGTTGAGAGGGCATCCCATAACACAAACACAAAGCACTGGACTGTTTTCTGACTCTGAGTGCCTGTGAAAATTTGGTCTGCCTAACTTTGCAGTAGAGCTGCACAATTAATCATTAATAATCATTATCGCAATTCCCCCCCCCCCCTCGCGATCTTAACAAAGCATTTTCCCAATTCGTTCTATGCAGAGAATTCTCTGCTGAAGCCGACAGCTGTCGAAAAACAAATAAAAAAATAGGCAGTCTGCCAAGTATCTCAACATTCCTCAGCTGAGCTAACTATAAACATTGTAACGTTTTGTTCTTTAGATCAAAGGAATGAACCTTGGTCCGTAAATGAGGGAAGTTTAAAGACTCCTAGCTGGATTCAAATAGACCGCCGCATCTTTGCGGCGGCGTAGCGTATCGTATTTACACTACGCTGCCGTAAGTTAGCTAGGCAAGTACTGTATTCACAAAGTACTTGCCTGCTAAGTTACGGCGGCGTATCGTGAATAGGCCGGCGTAAGCGCGCCGAATTCAAATGAGGATGTGGGGGCGTGTTTTATGTAGATTAACTGTGACCCGACGTGATTGACGTTTTTTAGGAACGGCGCATGCGCCGTCCGTGTACATATCCCAGTGTGCATTGCGGCAAAGTACGCCGCAAGGACGTATTGGTTTCGACGTGGACGTAAATTACGTCCAGCTCTATTCACGGACGACTTACGCAAACGATGTAAAATTTTCAAATTTTGACGCGGGAACGACGGCCATACTTAACATTGGCTACGCCACCTAGGGGGCATGTTTATCTTTAGGCGGCCTATCTCTTACGGAAGCGGCGTATCTTTACTGCAACGGGTGCACGTACGTTCGTGAATAGGCGTATCTAGTCATTTACATATTCTACGCCAAACTCAATGGAAGCGCCACCTAGCGACCAGCCTAAATATTGCACCCTAAGATACGACGGCGCAAGCCGTCGTATCTTAGATAGGTTTAAGTGTATCTCTGTTTGAGAATACACTTAAACTTAGGACGGCGCAGACTCTGAGTTAGGTCGACGTATCTACTGATACGCCGGCCTAACTCTTTATGAATCTAGCTATAAACCTTTTTCTGACACTTGTTGGTTTCAAGTTAAAAATCATTATTTTTTGCTAGAAAATTACTTGGAACCCCCAAACATTTTGTTCCGGATTCACAAAGCAACTTACGCCGACGTATCTCTAGATACGCCGACGTAAGTATAAATATGCGTGTCGTATCAATGCGCCGATCCAGAAACCAAGATACTCCTAAAAATAGGCTTCATCCGACCAACGTAACTTGCCTACGCCGGCGTATCTTGGGCGCATATTTATGCTGGCGCTCCCATTGATTTTTGAATGAAAATCTGCAAATGAGGGAAATACGGCGATTCACGAACGTACTTGCGCCCGGCGTATAATATACGCGGTTTGCGTAAGTCGTATGTCCGGCGTAAAGTTATTCCCCATATATGAGGCGCAACCCATGCAAAGGTATGGACCAGGGAACACAAGCCGTCGTATTTTACGTCGGTTACGTTGTACGGGCGTAGGTTACTTAGGTTACGTTCACGCCGTAGACAGTGATTCAACGTATCTTAGGCAGTTGTTTCGACGTGATTCTGAGCATGCGCACTGGAATGCGTCCACGGGACGGCGCATGCGCCGTTCATTATTCGTATCTGTCTGGCACTCGGCCCATCATTTGCATGGGGTCACGCCTCATTAGCATGGCTCACGCCCACTTCCACCTACGCCGGCTCACGCCGAGGAAACCCAGCGCAATTTGGGAGGCAAGTGCTTTGTGAATTCTGTGCTTGCCTCTCTGCGTCGGCGTATCGTATATTAGATACGCTACGGCGGCATAAATATGCGCCTATGTATGTGAATCCGGGCCTATATATATATATATATATATATATATATATATATATATATATATATATGAGAGAGACCCTAGAGAATAAAATGGCGGTTTTTGCAATATTTTATGTCACACCATATTTACGCAGCGGTCTTTCAAATGAATTTTTATGGGAAAAAAAATTTGAATAAAAAAAAAAAACTAAACAGTAAAGTCAGTCCAATTTTTTTGTATAATCGTGAGAGAATCGTGATCTTTATTCTAAGCCCAAAACTTTGTGATTCTCATATTTCCCAGAATCGTGCAGCTCTACTGTGCAGGGTGGGGGATCCAATTTTACCAGTGCTACACAAGTACAGAAAATATGTTGATCCTGCCAGAAATGCAGTGCCCTGGTCACTTCCTGCGAGCTGACCTGAAATCTCAAACCGCTTTATCTTCCTCCCGATCTATCTTCTATAAACTACAAATCCCCCCCCCCCCCTAGTTTTTTAATGGAAATAAAGAGAGGGGATGGTGTTTGTAGTCTAAATCAAGGGAACGGCCCCTAGGGTGACACCGCTGCTCCTCCATAGAGACAATACAGTGGGTGACACTCTAGGACAGGAAGGGTGGTACTGATACCCTGGAAAAAGTTTTATGCGGCCAGTACATCTAAGTAAACTGCAATATATTACATTTTATTTTTTGGGGGGGTTTTAGATACACTTTACAAGGAGCTTCATTTTCCTTTTTCTAATTTATTAGGTTTGAATTTAATATTTGAGTTCATAATTCCATTGTTGTTTTCCAGATTTACGTTGAAAACTCAACAAGGACCAATCTGCGCTAAAAATTATCTATCCTGGGTGACAAAACTAAAGGCGTGCCTCGATGGTAAGTGTGAGCGCGCAATGCCAGCCATCTTAAAGTGACATTAAAGGTCCATTTATGAAAAAAAAAAAGTATTAAACCTCTCATACTTACCTGTTCTGTGAAGTGGTTTTGTACAGAGCAGCCCCAATCCTCCTCTTTTCGGGACCCCCACCAGTACTCTTGGCTCCTCCTCTTCAGCCAGTGCCCCCAATAGCAAGCCGCTTGCTATGGGGGCACTGATGTGTGCTCGCCGCATAAGACACACAGAGCTACGGCTTGGCCCCACCCCCTGCGCTCTCCTCATTGGTTCACTGGCTGTGATTGACAGCAGCAGGAGCCAATGCCTCCTGCTGTTGTCTCAGCCAATGAGGAGCTCTGGGGGGGGGGGGGGGCTACACACATAGAATGCATGAAGGTAAAATCCTTTGAGCCTTTACACCCACCTTAAACCTTAGATCTATGTTGTACAGCAGGGGTCTCCAAACTTTTCAAACAAAGGGCCACTTTATTTCCCTTTAGACTTTACGAGGGCCGGATTGTGGCCAGCAGGGGAAGAAAATGTCACGGGCCCGGGACCAGTGAGAACAAATATGGCCTCAGGGTTGGTGGTCAATAGGAGGAGGAGTATTCCCCCTATTAGTAGGAGGAGTAGCATCCCATCATTGGTATAGGTGGATGATATAGTTCCCCATTGTTGGTGTCAGTGGGAGGAATAGAGCCTTATATCAGTGGGAGGAATTTTGCCCCAAGGGCCGGATAAAGGATAGCAAAGGGCCACATCTGGCCCTCGGGCCGCAGTTTGGAGACCCCTGTTGTACAGGAACACACCTGTTTGGATACAAACTGGTTGGATAGTTCAATCTGCACTCCTGTAAATAATTTTCAGTTGACAGCAGGTTGGAGCCCGCTGTCAGCTGACATCTCAGAGCCAGTCCTGGGGAAAGGATCCACCCTGGACCAGCACCCGGCTCAGCCTCTCAGTAAGCTGCCAAGAGTCCAAGTCAGAAACTACTGCCCCCACAGCCCAGCACTCACAGAAGGGAGGGGCAGAGCAGACAGCGGTAACTGACAGTCACCAGCTCTCTGCTTATAGAGTTCTGAGGACTGAGTGATCAGCGGTCTTTGATCGTTCAGTCTTAGGGCCAGTTCACACCACATTTTTGCATCAAAAACGCATGGAAAGTAGGTATATATGGTTTCCAATGGCATTGTTCACACCAGTGAGGTCAGTTCCAAGGCGTCCCAGTTCCAGAAAAAAAAACTTTTTTTCCCTGCACTGGACTGGACTGGAACGCATCAAAAACACATATATAAAAAAAAAAGAAAACACTCCTTACCTATTTTAACTGACCCCATCCGGACACTGCCGCCACCTAGAGGCCTTTGCTGTCCCGAACCTGCTGCCACCGGACTGGGCGCACCATGACGAGGCTGCTGTTGGCCTGTACCCGATTGACCACAGAGTCCTAGCGGGGTAGGGTGAGCCGCGGCGCCGGCGCTGTAATCGGCGTTTGATCGCAGGCAAGTTAGGCAGCCGCGAGGCCCCTGTGAGTGCGAGGGCTTAGGCGACTGCCTAATTTGCGTAATTAGAGAGCCGCTTCTGATTGCAAGAACCCCTGTGAGTGATAAATGATTTGTCCCATCCCTGTAAACTGATACATCTGGAAGAGAGCTTGTTCTTTTGAAAAACAACAGACTAAGACCCCATTCACACCTTCGCGTTTTGTCGCATGTAGCGCGACGCGAACAAACGCCAGAGGGACGAAAAGCAATGAAAGTCAATGGGGATGGTTCACATCTGAACGCTGATGCGCCTGACGCGCATCGCCTGTAGTCAAAAGAAGTTCTGGACCCTTTTCTGTCGCGCAATACGCGCGATATGCGCGTATTTGAGCGTTTTTGGTTTTCCATTGAAATCAATGTAAAACGCCAGATACGCGCGTATTGCGCGACAACAAGCGTTTGCTACAGGCGTTTTGTCAATAGAACTTGTCGCCCATGCAGAAGATTTAAAAAATCTACCAACATAGCAACAAGTGATGAAAAGATGATAGTTTTTCCTATTGGCTAAAAAAAAACGTCTAAGTACAAAAACGTCGGACAACGCTGTATGCAAACGCGCATATTAGCATGAATACGCGCGAAAAAAACGCCTAAAAAAAACGCCGGAAAACGACGCTATTGCCTACGCCTAGGTGTGAATGCAGCCTAAGGCCTCATGCACACGAGACGCTGGTAAACTCGAGTTCAGAGGCATTTGGGCATTTTTTTCAACTGCCCCTGAACACATTTAATGTTATCCTATGTGTCCATGCACACAATCACGTTTTTTTGGCGTTTCAAAGCAGTTGGGTTTAGGGCCGTTTTTCCAAACCCAAAATTTTGGGTTCAGAAGCATTCAGCTTTTGCGTTTTAGACGCAAATCGCGGCAAATCGCGGCAAAACGCGGTACCGGCGTTTTGCCGCGATTTCGTCTATAGGCGTTTTTAAAGGTGACCTATTTTTTTACATTAGAAATCTCAAAAATGATGGCAAATGATGAAAAACCATAAAAAAAAACATAAAAAATGTAATTGCTTGTATTGCATTGTGGACAATCCACAACTTGTGGCAGGTGACATGGCCAGGTGACGTGGCAAGTGGACAATTCACAACTTGGCAGGTGACGTGGCCAGTTGATGTGGCAGGTGACATGGCCTGTGGACAATCCACAACTTGTGGCAGGTGACGTGGCCAGGTGACGTGGCAGGTGGCGTGGCAGGTGATGTGGCCAGGTGACGTGGCAGGTGATGTGGCAAGTGACACGCTAAATACATGTACACTGCTGCTCTCTCAGCTGCTCTGGTCTCACAAAATAGCTGAAATGGTTAAATAATATTGTTTTTTGAGCTTAGGGAGGGTCTTATGATGTTTCTTAACCAAATGCTTATAAACGCAAACGCGGTAAAACGCGGTAAAATGCAGCGAAATTCGCGGCAAAAACAGGCGTTTTAAATGCCGGTTTTTGCGTTTGAAAACTTGTGTTTAGATGAGTTTGCATTTGCTTCTCGTGTGCATGGGGCCTTACTGGCCACGATCACCAGATGAAAATAGAAGAAAGAAAGACTAAAATAGAAAACAAATGCAGCCATCACATCTAAAAATTGGTAAGCTGCAATATAAATAATGTTTGCTTTTGGTTTTATTACTGCTTTAATAGGCAAAAAGTAGCAGCTAAAGAAAAAAAGTTTAGTGATTTTTTTATTTATTTTTTGTATGATTTGTAGACCTTATATTTGGCCTTTTCCCCACAGCCAAGACGTGTCTGGATGACGCCTCCTCAAGCTCTCGGAAAGAGTTTTCTAAGGGCACCAATCTGAATCCTTCCACCACCACAACTAACACTCCAACCACGGCGCCTGTGACCAGTATGAAGCCCTCAACACAAAGCCAGGACCAGAACATTGGGCAGTCCACAGAACCTGCGGCCCCCGCTGTCCTGAACACCACACCGCTAGACTCCAACAAGGAAAACCTCAACCTGGCCCAAGGTATAAACATGGACGCAATACAATATTTGGTTAGGTTCTACAAACAGGAAAACAGTCTATGACTGGACTTTAAAGGGGTTGTAAAGGTAAAAAAAATCCCATAATAGCTTCCTTTACCTCAGTGCAGTTTTCCTTCACTTACCTCATCCTTCCATTTTGTTTTTAAATGTCCTTACTTCTTCTGAGAAATCCTCACTTCCTGTTCTTCTGTCTGAAACTACACACTATGGGGTAGATTCAGGTAGCTATTACGGCGGCGTATCTCCGTAATTTTAAATCTGCGCCAGCGTATCGTTACGCCGATTCTCGAAGGCAGATACGCTCAAAAAATAGGCTTCCTCCGCCGACGTAACTTGAATGCGGCGGCGTATAATTGTGTGCAATGTTACGTTGCCCGCTAGGGGCGCTTCTGTTGTTTTCGGCGGAGAATATACCTAGATACGCCGATTCACAAACGTACGTACGGCCGGCGCAATTTATTTACGTCGTTTACGTTAGGCTTTTTCGGCGTAAGGTTGTTCCTGCTATTAGGAGGCGCAGCCAATGTTAAGTATGGACGTCATTCCCGCTTCGAAATTTAAATTATTTACGTTGTATGCGTAAGTCGTTCGCGAATAGGGCTGGACGTAATTTACGTTCACGTCGAAACCAATACGTCGTTGCAGCGTACTTGGGAGCAATGCACACTGGGATATGTACACGGACGGCGCATGCGCCGTTCGGAAAACACGTCAATCACGTCAGGTCATCACACATTAGCATAAAACACGCCCCCCCTTCCACATTTGAATTACGTGGGCTTACGCCGACCCCATTTACGCTACGCCGCCGTAAGTTAGGAGGCAAGTGCTTTGTGAATACAGCACTTGCCGCTCAAACTTACGCCGGCGCAGCGTAAATACGATACGCTGCGCCGCCGTACGAATGGGCGCAGCTACGTGAATCTAGCCCAGTAATGCAAGGCTTTCTCCCTGGTGTGGAGTGTCGTGCTCGCCCCTTCACTTGAGCGGGGAGGGGGTGAGCAGGAGGGTCAGGACACTCTCTACATTGCAGATAGAGAAAGGAGCTGTGTGTTAGTGGGCATCCTGACTCCTGCTCGCCCCCTCCCCCCTCAAGGGAGGGGTCGAGCACGACACTCCACACCAGGAAGAAAGCCTCGCATTACTGCGTGGAGTTACAGACAGAAGAACAGGAAGTGAGGATTTCTCAGAATAAAAAAGGACATTTAAAAGCAAAATGGAAGGATGAGGTACCGTATTTATTGGGGTATAGCGCGCTCCCGCGTATAGCGCGCACCCCTAAAGTTACCACGAAATTCCTGTGGAAAAAATATTTTTGTACTTACAGTTTGTTGTCTTGTGCGGCGCCCATCGGCGGCCTCGTCGGGTCCGGCGTCCGTCTGCGGCTTCGGGTGTCCTCTTTGTCGGGGCCGGCGTCCTTCTGCGGCGTCCTCCCCGCTCGTTTACCGCTCCGAGTTTGAATACTGCGCCGGCATATACCGAGCGCAGTACACTCGTGTATAGTCGGGCAGTTTCGGCTACACTCGCGCTCACGTCCTGTACGTCCAGGACGTCAGCGCGAGAGGAGCCGAGACTGCCCGACTATACACGAGTGTACTGCACTCGGTATATGCCGGCGCAGTATTCAAACTCGGCGCGGGAAAGCGGGTATCGGCGTATATCGCGCACCCACGATTTTGCCCTGATTTTCAGGGCAAAAAAGTGCGCGGTATACGCCGATAAATACGGTAAGTGAAGGAGGACTGCACTAAGGTAGAGGAGGCTTTTTTTTTTTTTTACCTTTACAACCCCTTTAAAACTTTTGTATTCCGTCTAACGCAAAGCCATTTTACCTTTTAACCCCTTCGCGTCTAAGGGTAAAACAAATCCTAATGCCTAAGCACAATTTTGCAATTTTGACATGTTGGTAAAACCGTACATATCATCACAACTACTTTGTGCATACAGATGGGTTATATCCCATTTTTTTTTCAGGACAAATTGGGCTTTCATTTGGTGGTAACTAGTAGTGGATATTGGATACTCCTTATTTTTATTCTATTTTATTATCAAAGGAAAACTGGCCCAAAATAGTAAAAAAAAAACATTTGGGTAGATTCAGAAAGATGCGCGCATCTTTCTGCGGGCGTAACGTATCTCCGATACGTTACACCGCTGTAACTGTGGGCGCAAGTTCTGTATTCAGAAAGAACTTGCGCCCTTAGTTACGGCGGCGTAACGTATGTGTGGCGGCGTAAGCCCGCCTAATTCAAATGGGGATGTTGAGGGCGTGTTTTATTTAAATTTTACTTGACCCCGCGTTTTACATGTTTTTTTTTAACACCGCATGCGCCGTCCGTAAAATATCCCAGTGTGCATTGCTCCAAATTACGCCGCAAGGACGTATTGGATTCGACTTGAATGTAAATGACGTACAGCCGTATTCGCGAATGACTTACGCAAACGATGTAAAAATGTCAAAACTCGGCGCGGGAACGACGGCCATACTTAACATTAGCTACGCCTCATATAGCAGGGGTAACTATAAGCCGAAAAAAGACTAACGTAAACAACGTAAAAAAATGCGCCGGCCGGACGTTCGTTTCTGAATCGGCGTATCTAGCTCATTTGCATATTCTTCGCGTAAATCTATGGAGGCGCCACCTAGCGGCCAGCGTAAATATGCAGCCTAAGATACGACGGTGTAAAACACTTACGCCGGTCGGATCTTAGGGAAATCTATGCGTAACTGATTCTATGAATCAGGCGCATAGATACGACCGGCCGGACTCAGAGATACGATGGCGTATCTGGAGATACGCCGTCGTATCTTCTATCTGAATCTACCCCATTCTCTTTTAAATTTGGCAATATATGTTACTACCATAACTTTCACCATAAGACAACCCAAAATTCATTCTCCATCTCCTGACGATCACAGCGACACCACATATGTGTATGGTAGTTGTTGTTTATACTCGTAGTACAGCTCATTAAAAAAATAGGGCGCATTTTTTTTTGTTTATCCTACCTAAAAAAATTAAAACTGTCCAAAACAAATACAGACCCTGATCTTCACCTTAGACCCAAACCATAACCCTGGCACTGACCTAGATCAAACCTTGATCTAGGTATTTTTTTGTATTTTTTTTTTTAGTAGTACAGTGGAACCTCAGATTGCGAGTCACGCGGTTAACGAGCGTTTCGCAATACGTGCACAGTATTTTTAAAATTCCTGATTCGGTTTGCGAGTGTTGTCTCGTGAAACGAGCAGGATTCAAGCCACAGCGGTGTGCAGTATCGTGTTTGGCCTGAGGTGGTGGGGCATCGGAAAGACTCGTAAATACTCTGGCCCAGATTCACGTAGGAGATACGACGGCGTATCTCCAGATACGCTGTCGTATCTCTGAGCCTGAGGCGTCGTATCTTGGCGCCTGATTCAAAGAATTTGTCTAGAATTTGTCTAAGATGCGGCCAGCGTAAGTCGCCTACGCCGTCGTATCTTAACTGCATCTTTACGCTGGCCGCTAGGGGCGTGTACGCTGATTTACGCCTAGAATATGTAAATCAGCTAGATACGCCTATTCACGAACGTACGCCCGGCCGTCGCAGTACAGATACGCCGTTTACGTTGGGCTTTTTCCGGCGTAAAGTTACCCCTGCTATATGAGGCGCAGCCAATGTTAAGTATGGACGTCGGGCCAGCGTCGAATTTTCCGACGATTACATGCGTCATTTACGTTCAGCATTGGCTTTTTGCGGGTTAATTTGGAGCATGCGCACTGAGATACTTTCACGGACGGCGCATGCACCGTTCGTAAAAAGCGTAATTTACGTGGGGTCACAATAAATTGACATAAAACACACCCACATGTTCCACATTTGAATTAGGCGGGCTTACGCTGGCCTATTTACGCTACGCCGCCGCAACTTTGCTTTGTGAATACTGCACTTGCCTGTCAAAGTTGCAGAGGTGTAGCGTAAATAGGACACGTTACGCCCGCTCACAAATACACGCTCCCTACGTGAATCTGGGCCTCTGTTCCTGAGCCTTTACGAGGTTTGCCGAGGTCAGCCGAGCTGTCTTCGGGCCTTTACATGTGTTTCTGAGGCTCTCCGGCGCCCCCCACCTCTGGCCAAATGCGGTATTGCATGCCATTGAAGTCAATGCGGAACAAATTATTTTCGTTTCCATTGACTTCAATGGGGAAACTCGCTTTGATAGGCGAGTACTTTGGAATACGAGCATTCTCCTGGAACGGATTATGCTCGTAATCCGAGGTTCTGCTGTATTTTATTTTATTTATTTATTTTTACGCACAGTTGTTTCTTTTTCTCTCTGCAGGGAGAAAGAGAGATACAATGTATCTCTCTCCTCCATTCTGAGAGAGAAAACATGGGGGTGTAACTGATCACTATGATAGCCAATTGGAGGCTATCACAGCGATCAGGTAACTTGGAATTGGGAGCTCTGGGTCCCGATCCTTGGTTTCGGTGAGACCCCGGTCTCTGTGCATGGCACGCTCCCAGCACAAAGACAGATATCCAACAGAAATAGCCCAGTCCAGTGGGGGCCGCTTATTGGCACACACTCTGTGCCAAGGGGTTAATGTGTTTACCGAGGTTTTACCTTTTATTTTATTTCCTCCTCAGGCAAAGATCAGTCTATCGAGCCTCAAAATGCTGGAGATCAACACAGTAAGATAAAACACATGCAGACGATCATTATCTCATTAATTGTGATCATTCTCGTCGCGGTGGCAATTTTTGTTGGCGTATTTTGCCAGAGGAAGAAGGCCAATAAAATCAGTACACTTTGTGGAAGCAGACCTTTGGAGTACACGACCGCACCGTCAGAAGATTCCTTCAAAGTGCTCAATGTGGATAGTTAACTACATTATAGGACTTTCACTATAAAATGACAGATGCCTGTAGGTTTATATGTCAGAAAAGTGGCTTTATGGAGAATCCGAAAGCTTTCTACACAACGGTGGCTTAAAATACTCTGTGCTATTCGAGGACCCTGTTCCTTCTACTGGCTTGCAGCTTACGTTATATAACATGGAAACCATATATGAGTAGACAGGTCAACACGCTGAAATGCAATGTGCCACTGGAGGAGCCTGGTGCACCACCTGATCTGTTAATAGCTTTCCAGGTTGTACTCGTGGAGATGTTTTGTCTGATGCAGATTAACACATCTATCTTCTGAAATATTTCTGCTGCTGGAAGATTCAACTTCTTCCACAAACATAAATTTCACTGAGATCTATCTATGATCTATCATCTGTAGGCCACATTATGACATCACATCACCGGTCCCTATCTCTACTCTAGCAAGGTCAGAAGAGCTTCTCCTTCCACAAACATAACTTTCACTGAGATCTCGCCTATCATTTGCAGACTACATTATGACATCACATCACCAGTGGACCGGTCCCTATCTCTACTCTAGCAAGGTCAGAAGAGCTACTCCTTCCACAAACATAACTGGTCTCAGCTATCATCCTCACCTATCATCTACAGGCCACATTATGACATCACATTACCAGTGGACCGGTCCCTATCTCTACTCTAGCAAGGTCAGAAGAGCTACTCCTTCCACAAACATAACTTTGACTGAGATCTCGCCTATCATCTGCAGGCCACATTATGACATCGAATCACCAGTGGACCGGTCCCTATCTCTACTCTAGCAAGGTCAGAAGAGCTACTACTTCCACAAACATAACTTTCACTGAGGTCTCACCTATAATCTGCAGGCCACATTATGACATCACATCACCAGTGGGCCGGTCCCTATCTCTACTCTAGCAAGGTCAGAAGATCTACTCCTTCCACAAACATAATTTTCACTGAGGTCTCACCTATCATCCTCACCTATAATCTGCAGGCCACATTATGACATCACATCACCAGTGGGCCGGTCCCTATCTCTACTCTAGCAAGGTCAGAAGAGCTACTACTTCCACAAACATAACTTTCACTGAGGTCTCACCTATCATCCTCACCTATCATCTGCAGGCCACATTATGACATCATATCACCAGTGGGCCGGTCCCTATCTCTACTCTAGCAAGGTCAGAAGATCTACTCCTTCCACAAACATAACTTTCACTGAGATCTCGCCTATCATATGCAGGCCACATTATGACATCACATCACCAGTGGACCGGTCCCTATCTCTACTCTAGCAAGGTCAGAAGAGCTGGACCGCTATCATGGTCTAGAACAAAGCTTTCAGCTTGCTTCTGATCTGTTGAACATGCCACCACGCCACTAAGAGTAGAAGGATTATTGTCTCCTCTGAAGAGATCACAAGCATTTCCTGCAATACATCACATTGGAGAATACTCTTTCTCCCTACCGAAAATCTCAAACATGCTAAGCCATAGATGGGTCAACACTTCATAGAGGACCTTGTGATGTCACGAGGTGTGCTGTTAGAAACGACTAATTGGACAGAAGTCGTGTGATAAAGTAGTATGTTAAGTACCTGCTGAGTTTCAATCACACTTGGAAAATTAAGAAAATAAATTAATATTAAAATTAATAAAACACACACACAGCCTTTATGCAACTTTTTTTTTTTTACAATATACACTTATACAGAATTTAACAAAAGAATAGTTGTTATACATATTAAAGCCAATAGGTGATTGCATTTTGGCAAGTTTGTACCTAGATCTCACAATGTCTTATGGAAAAATCACACCCCCAAAATCATCTTCATAAGGTAAACGATATAAAAATTGTGTACTTAAGCGCTGATGTGAACTAAAAAATATATAAAGATAAATAAATGATTAAAGCTGTAACTATTTCAAAAGTGTACTGACATCACCACATAGTGCTGAATTAATAAAGTAATAATGCACTAAAATCAACCTTCCAATATTACATAAAATGATACAAATTGCAATGGCATAAAAACAAATGGGCCAGATTCTCAAAAGAGATACGACAGCGTATCTCCAGATACACCATCGTATCTCTGAGTCTGGGCGGTCGTATCTATGCGCCTGATTCTTAGAATCAGTTACGCATAGATTTCTATTAGATCCGACCGGCGTAAGTCTGTTACGCCGTCGGATCTTAACTGCATATTTACGCTGGCCACTAGGGGCGTGTACGCTGATTTACGCCTAGAAATATGTAAATCAGCTAGATACGCGAATTCACGAACGTACGCCCGGCCGACGCAGTACAGATACGCCGTTTACGTTAGGCTTTTCCCAGCGTAAAGTTACCCCTGCTATATGGTGGCGTACATGCGGCGTACCAATGTTAAGTATGGACGTCGTTCCCGCGTCAAATTTTGAATATTTTACGTTGTTTGCGTAAGTCGTCCGTGAATGGGGCTGGATGTCATTTACGTTCACGTCGAAACCAATACGTCCTTGCGGCGTACTTTAGAGCAATGCACACTGGGATATTCCACGGACGGCGCATTCGTGAAAAATGTCAATCACGTCGGGTCACAAGTTATTTACATAAAACACGCCCCCCTGTTCCAAATTTGAATTAGGCGGGCTTGCGCCGGCCTATTTACGCTACGCCGCCGCAACTTGCGGAGCAAGTGCTTTGAGAATACAGCACTTGCCCGTCTAAGTTGCGGAGGCGTAAAGTAAATAGGATACGTTACGCCCGCACAACAATACGCCGATCTACGAGAATCTGGCCCAATGGGTGTACAATTAAATTACAGCCATGAACTGAGGACTTTCATGGCTGTAGCTTATTTGTACACCCATTGTTTTTATGCCATTGGAATTTGTATAATTTTATGTAATATTGGAAGGTTGATTTTAGCGCATTATCATTTTTTTAATTCAGCACTATATGGTGATATCGGTACAATTTTGAAATAGTTGCAGCTTTAATAATTTATTTATCTTTTAATATTTTTGGTTCACATCAGCGCTTAAGTACACAATTTTTATATTGTTTACCTTATGAAGATGATTTTGGGGATGTGAGCAGAATTTTATGAATTCATCTTCATAAGGTACTCTTTACAACACTGTATTTTAAAATATGCATTTTTATTTGTGTTTTTTTTGTAAGCTTTAGGGTATTTTGCTTGTATTGTGTTTTAATGGTTAGTAAAGGTCCCTCTTAAGATTCCATTTACATATATGGGCAGTGAAAAAGACCCCATTACATTAGTGATTAGTGAAGGAAACCTTTTTATTGATGGCCAGTGTAAATACCCCCCTTTACTTAGTGGTCTGTAAAGAAGACCCCCCTTCATTGTTAGTCAGTAAAATGTCCCCATACATATGAGGTCAGTTCTGTGTCCACTTACATAGTTGGTCAATAGGAATTAAATGGACTGTGGCTCATGACTAGTTGGTACCTAAGCCAAAGAGTCAAATCAGGAAAAACAGTTCCAGCAATAAGACACAAACGTGTATAGAACATAAATAGGAAAGGTTAAACTATCTAGAGCAGTGGTTCTCAACTTGGGGGTCGAATGACAATTTGCCAGGGGTCATCGAATCCTGGGCTATTCCTGAAGCCTGCACCGCTTTAACAGCCTTTTCGCAGCCAATAGAGAGATATTGAAGGGAAAGAAAGGAGAAAAAAGAGAGAGTGGTACATCCTAAAATGTGGTTTTAATACTGTATGAGTGGAAGGGACTCAGGGAGCGCTAAATGTTCATGGGTTAGGGGCACAAATTACTTGCCTTGGGTGCTGACAACTCACGCTACGAAAACTTTACTGTTAGGGGTCCCCACAACTTGGGAAATTTTATCGAGGGGTCACGGCACTAGAACGGTTGAGAACCACTGATCTAGAGAATGTGTTACTATAGGAAATGAGCCAACATGTCAAAGACAGTGCTTATGAAATGCAAGAATTATAACAAATTTTGAAATTTAACCATTTTTTATAATAGGTACTGCAATTGAAAAAGCTGTTGCGTAACGAAATATGTATAGGAAAAAGCTGCTTTTATTTTTTATAGCGATGGAATGTGTCATAGTGATTTTGGCTTCCTCCACTATCTACCCATAGTTATAGGACAACCATTGTCCAGTCCAGATGACAACAGATGGTTGGGAAGTAATTGTCTGTCTATTGGTTACCCCTTCCAGTGTAGTCACCTCTGAGACAAGAACCTCTGAGACAAGAATGGACTGGTATGGATTTTCCAGTTGCTCAGTACTGTTATAAGTATAAGTTTGATATTGAGGTGTCTGCACAGTGTATAAACATGTATGCTCAGCCACTGTGATTAACCATGCTTACACCACCATAATTGTATGCCATTATATGATGGTGGTTAAATTTCCGAACCATATTCCTATGCCAGTAATATTGTTAGCTTGTTCCTTTTGACACCCTCCATACACACTCCATCCTGACCTGTTTTTGTACATTCCCAACCTCAATGACAAACTCACGTCAGTAGACAGGTCACCGACTCTATCAAGACCAGCAACCTCCTCTGGGAAGTACTCTGAGCTACTGGGAGCTCTGCATCCATTAACGTTCAGTCTATGCTCTGTAAATTGTGTTATTTACATTTTCCCTTGGCTGCATATTTGGATACCAATATGGAATTATTCTGGAAAGGTTCTTATTTATCCAGGTCATGGTATATCTAGTAGTAGTAAATCACACTCAAATAAACTTGTTCTAATATGTTGAGGAGGCTATTCAATCCACTTCTTCAGTTCCAAAGAGCGGTAGCAAGATACCTCAGCATTTCTATACACACCTTATGCCCCGTACACACGATCGGTTTATCCGACAGCAAAAGTCCGATGTGAGCTTTTGAACGGAAATTCCGACCATGTGTATGCTCCATCAGACTTTTGCTGTCGGAATTTCCGCCAACAAAAGATTGAGAGCTGGTTCAGACAGAACAAATTCCAATCGTCTAGCAATTCTGACGTGCAAAATTCCGACGCATACTCGGAAACAATTCGACGCATTCTCGGAAGCATTGAACTTCATTTTCTTGCTGGACGCAGTGTTGTACGTCACAGCGTTCTTGACTTGACGGTCGAAAGTTCCGAGAACTTTTGTGTGACCGTGTGTATGCAAGCCAAGCTTGAGCGGAATTTAGTCGGAAAAACCATCCAAGGTTTTTCAGACGGAAAATCCGATCGTGTGTACGGGGCATTAGACTAATCCAACTACCATGGAATGTGTAGACTTTGAATGTCCAAGAACAGGATGGTAGGTGTGAAAATTGTGGGAGGTTCTACAACTTTTACACCACCCATCCTGTTCTTGGACAATCAACATCTACACATTCCATTGGGATTGGATTCAGGTGTTCTTCCTGATACTCATTGGAACGGAAAAAGTGGCTTGGATAAGCTATAAGCTCTTTTGGGTTAGAGATCGCGCTGGATTGACTCACTCTGTTGTGGGTAATGGTGGGGGTGGGTTGGAAGTGTTCTCTCCTGATGGTTTCTGCCCAACTTATCAGAAAGGTGGTGGCAAGCCCTTTTTGGGGTCTTGGGCTGCTACCTCTGGGTATGGCCTTAAGGTTGTATCTGCGTGTACTTGTAATGGTTAGACGTGCATTCGTTTTTGTCTGAATTTCAGGGATTTTCACGTTCGTTTTAACAAACGATAACAAATGCGCAGAATCTGAAATCCAAAAGATCCATCATAAAATAGGCTTTATTTTCGTTTTGTTGCGACAACAGTTCGATATAGATAGAAGATTCGACATGATGGTGACAATAGCGATCTGTGTCTATCGAACCTGAGGTCGAATATGCCTAACCTAACTCTATTATTCAGAGATTATTTGACATAGAGAGAAAAGATTCGACATAGAGTGAAAAGATTCAACATTATAGAGACATGAAGATTTGAGGAAGCAGCTAAAAACATACGATCGCCACAAGCAGACATTTCTGGTCAAATGCTCCGCCCATAGGCTATAGTAGAATTCGAATGTAGGTTGACTAGTTATAATAATTAATAAATATAATTATTACTAGTCATATAACATTAGAATTCTACTATAGCTTGTGGGCGGAGCATTCGACCGGAAATGTACGATCGCGGCGTCGTACAGTTTAGCTGCTTGTCAAATCTTCTTAGAACATTCGACAGACACCATAAGCCTTCAAGTGACTGATTCAACCATAATCAATTCGGATTTTTCGGACGAATGCATTTTTTAACGAAACAAAATAAATAAAAACTAATTTCGGAAGTAACTAAATAATTACATTTTTCGGATGAAAACGTAATTCCGGAACAAAATATTTCAGTGTGCACATGTCTAGTAAAGATAGGTAAAAATAAGTGCCTGATATCCAATAAAGCGCAAGTTGGAAGGTGAAATTTTGATTGTTTTATTGAAAGTAGCGACAAGTGATCAAGCCCTGTGATCAAGCAGTTTATTGGATATCGGCCCCTCCTTTTTACCTACCTTTACAAGTACATGTGGATAAGCTACAAAACATCTTTGATATCACTGAACAAATTGAATGTGAGTAACAAGTACTAGCATCACAAAATATTGTTTATTTTTGCTCTCGCTCTTTGTAAAAGGGAGCCTGAAAAACCAATGGCTCTAAATGGGTTGCTGGATTAATTAATGAATTCCTAAAGAAAATTAATTTTAGTCCTGGTAGAAAAACCAATTGGTAAAAAAAAAAAAAATGCCTAGATTCACGTACGTTGCCGCAACTTTGAGGCGGCGTAGCTTAAGGCATTTAAGCTACGCCGCCGTAAGTTAGCAAGGCAAGTACATGATTCACAATGTACTTGCCTGCTATGTTACGGCGGCGTAGCCTAAAGCGGGCGGGCGTAAGGGCGCCAAATTCAAATGTGTGTAAGGGGGGGCGTGTTTTATGTTAATAAGGCTTGACCTTACGTTTTTTTTTATTTTTTTTTAACTGCGCATGCGCCGGGCGCCTACATTTCCCATTGTGCATTGCGGCTAAGTACGCCGCACGAGCCTATTGATTTTGACGTGGACGTAAACAACGTAAATCCCGATTCACAGACGACTTACGCAAACGACATAAAAATTTCGAATTTCGACGCGGGAACGGCGGCCATACTTAACATTACTATTCCATGTAGGGCTAAGCTCTAACTTTAGGCGGCCTATCTCTAACGTAAACGGCGTAAAAGTACTGCGTCGGCCAGGCGTACGTTTGTGAATCGGCGTATCTACTCATTTACATATTCTACGCCGACCGCAATGGAAGCGCCACCTAGCGGCCATCCGAAATATTGCAATCTAAGATAGGACGGTGCAAGCCGTCGTATCTTAGATATGTTTAAGCGTATCTCTGTTTGAGAATACACTTAAACATAAATCGGCGTAGATTCTGAGTTAGGTCGGCTTATCTACTGATAAGCCGGCCTAACTCTTACTGAATCTACCTAAAAGTTATCATTGCTTTGTGAAGCTTGCAACAAATGCATCCAAGATTGATCAGTAATTATCATTACATTAATGGCCAGCATAAGCAGTCAAATAGGATGCTCCTTTAAATACCAAGACATTTACGGTAGATCCCATATACTCATACTGTAAGCCACCTTCTAATGCCGCGTACACATGATCGGGATATTCGGAGCTCCGATGTGAGCTTTTGGTCGGAAATTCCGACCGTGTGTAGGCTCCATCGTAATTTGAATGTCGGAATTTCTCAAATTTTTCTCAAATTTTCCAACAAGAAAAGTTCTTGGAATGCTTGGAATCAAGTCGACGCATGCTTGGAAGCATTGAACTTCATTTTTCTCGACTCGTTGTAGTGTTGTACGTCACTGCGTTCTTGAAGGTCGAAACTTGGTGTGACCGTGTGTATGCAACACAAGTTTGAGCCAACATTCCGTCAGAATAAAATCCACGTTTTTCTTGTTGGATTTTCCGATCGTGTGTACGCGGCATAAGATCAGTATGGGTTGCAGAAAGTCTGATCACTGTGTTAATTTGATAAAAAGCAAAACAATGCAATTTTCCTAGTTTGATGAACAGGGCTTTTGCCATTTTACAATTGAACAAGGCCAAGTAAAGAGGAGGGAAGTGCGCAAATCCTCCCTAACGTAAAGAGAATGGGATTTTACATTGTGTTTTGTCTGGGCTTTTTGGACCAGGTTAGCGGAGGGAAGTGGCTGGATCACTTCTATATTTTAATTACTTTATTATTTTCATTTCGAAGCTTCGTCATCTTTTTCTGCTTGTTAATAAATAAATAAATGTAAGGGTGTGTCTTTGAGGTTCTCTGAGACTGCAAATAGAGCAGATCCCTATTCTTATCAGACTACTCTGAGCCAATGATAAGCCCCCAATTGTCTTCACTGGGGCTGACACTCAGGACTGGAAGAATGCAGACAACACACGGTCATTAGAACAGGACTCATCCAGAGGATGTCATATTTGAAGTCGCATTATGGGTACTGTGAGGGTTTGGTGACCACAAGGGTTACATACTCTTTAATACATCAGCAGCAGGTTCTATTTGATGCCTTTTAATTTATTAAAGTCTTTTTTTTTTTTTTTACTCTAAATTCCTTTATTTTACTGTTTGAGATTAAATATATATATTTTTTTTATTAATGTCATAATATCGTTTTGTCATAATGTCAGAATTTTTATTTTTGTTTGCACTGTCTTGTAGGCGGTATTGCATAGGACAAATGGCTTCTGAGCTATCCACATCATGTTTATACTTGTGCAACCCATATGCTTTTTTTTTTACAAGACAAGATTTCTGTTTAAATGATCATATTGTAACAGACTATAATATCTCTGACAACTTGGTATCATAAAAAATAAATAAAAATCTATTTAAAAAGGCAATTTGAAGTTCTCACCTTCTTTGTAAATGTCTTGCATTAGTAAGCCTTTGTCAGAAACCGAAAATCAGACCGAGAAAGAAGTACAGTTAAATCACACTTGGTTAATAATAATAATAAAAAAATAAACAGAGTAGTCAAAACATAGCCAGAATTAAGGAACCGAAACGGATAGTCAGACAAACCAAACATCAGGGAGCCAGAGAAGAACGTGCAGAACAGCAAGCAAGATCAGGAGCCAGAAGCGATGTCAGCCAGGCAAGTCTTTAACAGGAACGCAGGAGAAAGTCTATGGGATGTTGACCAAGGTGAAGGCAGAGATCATCTGAGCAGGATCATCAACAGGTGAGTCGCTGTGTAGAGATAGGAGCTGGCAATTAGCCGACAGCTGAATGGCCAGCTCAGAGAAGGAAGGGCTGAACCCAGCCCTGACAGCCTTTTAGGAAGTACATGATCTGGTCATCAGTGAAAGCATAGACATTCAATTTCTTTCCATCCCCAAGAACAGCATTTGAGAAGAAGGCTACCACATGTCTGGTCACCATCTAATGCCCATAGTCATTTTTAAATGTCTGATTACCATCTAACGTCCATGGGAACCTTTAGATGTCTGATAACCATCTAAGATCCGTGGGTACCTTTTATATATCTTATCACACATTTTAAAGGGAACCTGTACTGAGAAAACTACATTGGCTTGTATTGGAGCTCTCCTTCTTAAAGCAGAACTTTGGCCAGGCTATGCACATTCAAATATATACACATTATCAACAGCAGTAAACAAAGTATAAAACAAGCCCTCACTGACCTCTGTAGTTACAGGCAGTGAAGCAATTCATCCTCAAAAAAAAAATTCAGCAGTTTTTGCTCTGCAGATCTCTTATGAATCTGTGACCAACTGCCATGAGAATCAAAACTTCACCCTATTTATTTTGTTTTTCGTTAGAAATTGCATTTTTCCGAAAATCTGAATTAATTAGGTTGAATCTGTCATTAGGCTAGAAAAATGGACAGCCGCACTTCCAAAAAAACCTTGGGTTGTCTTTATTGTAAAACAGGTGGAAAATGCACTACAAAATACAGCAAAAGGTAGAGATAGCAGCCTACGCGTTTCACACTACAATCAGTGCTTAGCCAATAACATTCATCATCATCATTATTTTTATTTTACTTCCCCCACCCAATTCCAGCAGTGATCTTTTCTCTCTATAATGTCAAATCTTTTCTCTCTACAATGTCAAATCTTTTCTCTCTATAATGTCGAATTTTTTTTCTCTATGTCGAATCTTTTCTCTATGTAGAATAATCTTGAACTGATAGAGTTAAGGTTAGGCGCGTTCGACCACAGGTTTGATAGACACAGATTGTTATTGTCAGCGTCATGTCGAATCTCCCATCTATATCGAACTGTTGCTGCAACGAAAACGAAAATAAAGCATTTATTTATATCGGATGTTTCGTTTTTCATATTCTGCGCTTTGGTTTTCGGTTGTTAAAACGATAACGAAAATACCTGAAATTCGGACGAAAATGCATTCGAACAAAAACGAATGCACATATCTAATTGGCCCTACCTACATAGTGTCATGCAAACTCTTCTGGGTTGCCAATAACTCCTCACCCCTCCTCCTCCTGAGAACACATGTCCTCACTTCAGGGTATAAGGATGCCTTCTTTATCAACTTATATAGGATTATTCTGTGCCCTCCATTTTTCCAAAGGTGGTGACTTCTGCCTTTCCCACCTTAAGCTCCAGTATGGTCCACATTTAGATGACTGGTGCCCAATCCAACTCTCCTGATACATTTGCACCATTACAAAAAATTACAAGCTCTTTTGAGATACCACTTATTTCGAGAGGTTGTGGTTTGCATCATCTTCACATCTGCACATGCTCTTCTTTGCACATGCTACGTTGTGGGGCTCCAACAACCACATCCCCACTTCCTTATATCCGAGGCTGGGAAAAATAAATACATTGCACTCTCTTATATAGAACCAAACTGACTGAATTCTCTTCCTGGCTTTTGAGTAAATCCTCGTGTCCAGTAAAGCCCAGGAATCGGGACACAAGGTGCTCATGTGCTAGTAAAAAACTCCAGACCTACTACAAAAAATATACCCGAAAGCTTCCCACTGTGTAAGCACTGTTACTCCTACAGGGGCACACTGCTTTATTGATTTTAGGACTGTCCCCTACTGGCTTCCTTTTGGAATTTGGTGAAGAACATACCGAAGGTCCTTTCTACCATGCCCACTTAGCTTTTTAGCTTTTCTATTCCATTACAATCCCCTTTCCATCAAGAGTTTGCTATTAGTTCACCTATTAAAATCTTCCATAGTATGGATCCCCATTTTTGAAAAATAACCTTCCCCCCAAAACAGGGTACAAAGATTTGTTTACATAAATAAACCATGCAGATGGAAAACCTTACAGCCTTCCTCCATCACCAGGATGAAAAATTTAGAAAGACATTGTATCACGGGTTAGACTACCATACAACCAATGAATAAATCTCACTCTTTAGGCTGGGTTCACACATGAACCACATGCTGCTCACAGCAGGGGTCCAGTGCATCCTGGTTCACCATTTCAGGCCCAATTTTAGCCCAAGTTTTTGGCTGAATTCGGACCTGAAATGGACCAAAAGACGCACAGGACCCGTTGCGGAGATATGTGAACGGCTCCAAAGAGAGTCGGTCAAAATCTCCTGCTATTGTGCATTGGTATTGGGCAACCTGCATCCTATTTGCAATGGTGCGAACCCAGCCTGAGGCTCCTTGCACAAGGGGTTGTCCAGCTGCAGTGTATCCCTCCTGGGATTTTATTGTGCCCGAGGTGAAGGGGGGAACAGTTGCAGTGCCGGTCATGCTGAAGGCAAACTGTCAAAGTCTATGGCTGGCTGTGGCTGGACAGGGATCTGTATCATGTGGTACCAGCATTTAGGGCCCTGTGCATTAAGGGAAAAAAGAATGGAGCATGAGTGCTCCCCAAACAGGATATTGCACTAAACCTTTAGGCAAGTAGGAGAACCAGAACCAGAAGTGCAAGAGTGGGTTTGATGATAAAGTTGGCAGTGCCTCCACCCAGGACATGGCCTATATAAACAGAGAGGATTCCCTTCCTGGGAAATTGACCAGGAACAAAATTGAACATTAACCAAAAATGATATAGATGCACACCAGTACAGTAATAGAAGCTTTATATAGGAAGAGGCTAATAGTACATAGAGTCAATATACAAACAGGTATTATCAGCAACCGCCCATGATAGGGGTCTTGGTGAATTATGCACATATACCCCAGGTATATATAGTTATTAATAGAGATGAATGTTGCAGCAAAGTCCAGTTGCAGGGGCCCCTGAGGATGATGTGGCGTCTGTCTTTGTGTTGGAGACCTGAAGACAAGCTCTTCTGGAAATCAGAGTTAGCTCATCTACTTATTCCCTCCCTAGTAGTTCACTGTATATAACATAGTTAGTTGCCAACTGTCCCAAATTTCCCCGGACATTCCCGGTATTTAGATCTTTGTCCCTATCTAACCATTTCCTGGGAAATCTGCGTTTTCCCAGGGGTTTTTTTTTTTGTCCACGACCGGCACTGGTGAATTGTTTTTACAATGTTGGCAACTATGATATAAGTCTCTTCTGATCTGGGTGAAAATACAACAGCAGCCACTCCATGGACATGATATGCGGATCAGGTCTCTCTCTCCTTTATAAAGATATCGAAGTCCTCCAATCTGGGGTTTTTGACCCAGCGAGCAGGGATAGGGATAGGGACTGATGTACATAAATGACAGTAAGAAGCACTACTTACAATTACAGACAGTAGAGGGCAGCAGATCCTTATTTTGGTATTATTGTTATATGTTAGGTTAAGTTCAGCAGTAGATACCGGTATCTTACAATGCAGGTACTTTTTTCATCTGTAGAGAGAATCTCAGAGAAGGGGAGGAAAGTATTTAAGCTTACATAAGTAATGGATAGTATGATAATGAAACTTACAGCAAAAGTAAATTTTAGGGTTACAGGGAAGGTTAGCATTAGGATTACAGGGAGGGTTATTGTTTCGGTTACAGGGAAAGCTAGTTTTAGGATTTTAACCCTTTCACGCCTAAGCCTATTTCTGACATTTGTTGCCTGCAAGTTAAAATCTGTATTTTTCATTAGAACCCCCAAACATTCTGATCCACGTACCTGCGCGTAAGAATCCGCCGGGCGCAGCGTATCTAAGATACACTATGCCGCCGCAACTTATTATTTTTTTTCGAATCCTCAACGAATTTGTGCCGTAAGTTACGGCGGCGCAGGGTATCTTTGGCGGCGTAAGTGCGCGGAATTCAAATGGATGTAATGGGGCCGTGTTTTATGTAAATACGTCGTGACCCGACGTAAACAACGTTTTTTTTTAACTGTGCATGCGCCGTCCGTGGGGGTATCCCAGTGCGCATTCTCCAAATTAAACCGGAACCAGCCAATGCTTACGACGGTGACGTCATTGTACGCAAATCCCTATTTGCGAACGACTTACGCAAACGACGTAAAAAATTCAAAATTGTACGCGGGAAGGACGGCCATACTTAACATTGAGTACGCCTCAGTATAGCAGCTTTAACTATACGTCGGAAAAAGCCGAACGAAAACGACGTAAAAAAATGCGCCGGCCAGACGTACGTTTGTGGATTGCCGTAAATAGCTAATTTACATACTCGACGCAGAATTCTACGGAAACGCCACCTAGCGGCCGCCGAAATATTGCACCTTAAGATCCGACGGCGTACTAAGACGTACGCCTGTCGGATCCCTCCGAGATGCCGTCGTATCTTGTTTTGTAGATACAAAACAAAGATACGACGCAGGAATTTGAAAAAATTACGCCGGCGTATCAATAGATAAGCCGGCGTAATCCTTTTGTGGATCTGCCCCTATATATATATTATATATATATATATAATATATATTAGCAGAGAATCTAGAGAATAACATTTTGGTCGTTGCAATATTTTATGTCACACTGTATTTGCATTATTATGAATTAAAAAAACTAAACAATTAACTTAGCCCAATTTTTTTATATAATGTGAAAGATGATGTTACGCCTAATAAAGAGATACCCAACATGTCATGTTTTGAAATTGCGCACACTCCTGAAATGGCGACAAACTACGGTACCTCAAAATCTCCATAGGTTGCGCTTAAAAAAAAAATAACAGTTACCAGGTTAGAGTTACAGAGGAGGTTTAATGCTAGAATTATTGCTCTCGCTCTGACGATCGTGGCGATACCTCACATGTGTGATTTGAACACCGTTTACATATGCAGTTGCGACTTATGTGTGCGTTTTCATTGTTGTGCTGGCCCACGGGGATGGGGGCGCTTTAAAAAAAAAATCTTTTCTTATTCATTTTATCTTATACATTTTTTTTTATATTGTCACTTTTAGAAATAAAAAATTTGATCACTTTTATTGCTGTCACAAGAAATGTATCCCTTGTGACAGTAATAGGTGGTGACAGGTATTCTTTTGGAAGGATCGGAGGTCTAAAAGACCCCAAATCCCTCCTTTGCACTTCAAAGTATTCAGATCGCCAAAAACTGCGATTCTGAATACTGGCATTTTTTACTGAATACTGTCACAGTGTGTATGAGGCTTTAGGATTGCAGGGAGGGTTAAGTGTTACAGGGAAGGTTAGTGTTTGAATTACGGGAAGGTCAGTGTTAAGCCTCATACACACGGTCGGACTTCAAACAAACTTTTCCGTGAATTTTTGTTTGAAGGGCATTGGCCGTGAACTTGGTATGCATACACACGGCAGGACTTTTTCAGCAAACTTTCCCCAAATCACGTGTTTTTTCAGCTCTTTTCTGCCAACCGATGGTCAACTTCTGCTATTGTTGGTTGATTTTACTGTAACATTGGTTATGAGCACATGTGTTTGCAGTGGCGGCTGGTGCTCAAAATTTTTGGGGGGGCGCAAACGAAAAAAAAAAAAATTGCAGCCTCACTGTGCCCATCACATGCAGCCACTGTGCCATCAAACGCAGCCACTGTGCCATGCCACCAAATGCAGCCACTGTGCCATCAATTGTCACCACTGTGCCATGCCATCAAACACAGCAACTGTGCCATCAATTGTCACCACTGTGCCATGCCATCAAACAGCAACTGTGCCATCAAAAGTCCGACCATGTGTATAGGGCTTTAGAGTTACAAGGAGTATTAGGATCGCAGAGAGGATTTGTTTTGGGGTTTTAGGGAGGTTTAGTGCAAGGACTACAGAGAGAATAAGTGTTAAGAAGAAAGGCTCAGTATTAGGATTGCAGGAAGAATGTATGTTTTTTTTTTTTTTTTTTAATAATCTTTATTTTGACTTTTAAAAACATATAGGGCTGGATTCAGATACAATGGTGTATCTATCCGCCCGGCGTAACGTATCTCAGATACGTTACGCCGCTGTAACTTTGGGCGCAAGTTCTGTATTCAGAAAGAACTTGCACCCTTAGTTACGGCGGCGTAGCGTATGTGTGGCGGCGTAAGCCCGCCTAATTCAAATGGGGATGTTGGGGGCGTGTTTCATTAAAATTTTACTTGACCCCGCGTTTTTGATGTCTTTTTTTAACGGCGCATGCGCCGTCCGTAAAATATCCCAGTGTGCATTGCTCCAAATGACGTCGTAAGGACGTATTGGATTCGACGTGAACGTAAATGACGTACAGCCGTATTCGCGAACGACTTACGCAAACGACGTAAAAATTTCAAAACTCGGCGCGGGAATGACGGCCATACTTAACATTAGCTACGCCTCATATAGCAGGGGTAACTATAAGCTGAAAAAAGCCGAACGTAAACGACGTAAAAAAAATTGCGGGCGGGACAACCATTAGAAACGTGTTCCCTTTCTTCATTGTTGTTTTCTTCATATGTAGCACTACTCCCGGAGGAGCTGCTGATTGTTTTGGGATCGGCGTATTAAGTTACCTCTATGTGTTGTCTAGGGGTGAAGGTAGTGAGCAGAGCAATAAGCGAATGTCCAATCTGCAGATGAGGTTTTCTGAATGCTTTATTTTCCTGGCCCAACAAGACCAACATCAACTTGAGGTAGACAGAAAAGGTTGATGAAGTAAAGGAACTTTGCAGTATCAGGCTTTGGATAGAAGGAAAGCAATCCTGCTTTCTGCAGTTACATCAAATGTTGCCACTCTAGCCAGAGTGGGTGAAGTGCCCCCGGACAGACCTGTGCCACAGGCCTGGCAGCCGGAGCGCCACTTTAAGGTTGCTGGGAGGAACAGACCTCTGCCACAGGCCTGGCTCTGATTGGATTAAGATGCCAGTTGAGGCCTCTGCCACAGGCTCAATGCTGGCGATGTGAACAGCAGAGCAAATCTTCCCAATAAATCACGTTAGGGTCACCGTCTGACAGTTTCAGCGTACCTGTCAGTATCCGGTCACCAGATTCCCGATGGTTCGCTCAAGCCCTTTTGGATAACCTGCCTCCGGGTTCTCCTCATGCCGATCCCCCACCGAACGGCATACAGCCTGGGATCTCCTCAGTAGAAGGGGGACCCAGTCAGTCACTGGGGCCCCTTTGTGGCATCAGTCTCAGCAGACCAGGAGGGCCCAGAGTCTGGAACTCCGCGTAGCATGCGACACCAGGCCAGGTTGGGCCCGCGATGTGCGCACACTCTAAAGGTGGGTGCCGCACCCGGAAGCAGGAACCCGCGAAGAACCCAGAACAACGGCCTCCGCCACAGAAATACTTCCTACCAGCATGCACAGCGAGGCTCAACTCCTCTCATTGGCTGCTGGAAAGAAGCGGCTCCGTCTGGACCCCTCTGGCACAACCGGCCGCCCAGGGATGGCACCACATACCTAGAACGCAGTCTGACCCAGAGAACCATCCAGATTTGGCGACAGCCAAATTTAACATATTCAAGAATGAGAGCAACTTACCTCTCTCATTCCCCCACTAACTTTAGCGTAGTGCCCTTACTGAAAGTAAAGGGGGCGCTACACATATAGAAAAGTTAACCCCTTATATCGATAAACATATCTCAGCTTTCATGTAGGTTGTTGAAGAGGAAGTCCAGTCCATAGTGGAGGAAGTCCAGTCCATAGTGGAGGAAGTCCAGTCCATAGTGGAGGAAGTCCAGTCCATAGTGGAGGAAGTCCAGTCCATAGTGGAGGAAGTCGGCTTGTATTGACTATTTAAAGAGAAGACATAACACATGACAGACTGCGAGGAAATGAAAAACCGCCGCAGTCAGCAGTTCAGATATCAAGTTTCCTCTGATACTATAGTGACTTTTTTTTTTTGTCTGAGAATAAGTTAAAGGGGTTGTAAAGGTTCGTCTTTTATTTTCTAAATTGGTTCCTTTAAGCTAGTGCATTGTTGGTTCACTTACCTTTTCCTTCCATTTCCCTTCTAAATGTTGTTTTTCTTTGTTTTCTTTGTCTGAATTTCTCACTTCCTGATTATTGTCTGATCGGCTCTGGAAAGCTGTGTACTAAAGGATCAGATTATTGTATGATCAGCTCTGAAAAGCTGCGTACTAAAGGATCAGATTATTGTATGATCGGCTCTGGAAAGCTGCGTACTAAACGATCAGATTATTGTATGATCAGCTCTGAAAAGCTGCGTACTAAAGGATCAGATTATTGTATGATCGGCTCTGGAAAGCTGCGTACTAAAGGATCAGATTATTGTATGATCGGCTCTGGAAAGCTGCGTACTAAACGATCAGATTATTGTATGATCGGCTCTGGAAAGCTGCGTACTAAACGATCAGATTATTGTATGATCGGCTCTGGAAAGCTGTGTACTAAACGATCAGATTATTGTATGATCGGCTCTGGAAAGCTGCGTACTAAACGATCAGATTATTGTATGATCGGCTCTGGAAAGCGGTATTGTTCGCACGGTTTCTGATGGTGTGGAAGAGCCTCTTCTTGCATGGATCGGCATCCTCGGTGCTCCCAGGATCTCAAAAAAAAAGGACCACAAGATCACTTTTGCCTCAATGCCGCGGGCAGACGGTAATTATTTGTAACCTTTTTCTTCTGGTGTTTTTTGTCATGCAGCGTTTTTACATGGAGGAGGACTCATTAGAAGAATTATAATGAAATGTGAGATTTCTAGACATTCCAGCAAGTAGTATTACGTAATAATAAAATATGTCTCGCAGCTTCCTCTAACTCCAGTGTCCCATCTGTGTTCTTTCTACATGTCCTGCAGCACCACCTAGTGGTATACTAGAGTTACTACATCATTTGGTATAAATATAGCAGATCTGGTCACTACAACTTCTAAATGTAAAAGATATCGGCCCGGATTCACATACAGCGGCACACATTTATGCCGCCGTAGCGAATCTCGGATACACTACGCGGACGCAGCGCATGGAGGCAAGCATTGAATTCACAAAGCACTTCCTCCCAAAACTGTGCTGGGTTTCCAAGGCGTAAGTAGGCGTAGGTGGAAGTGGGCGTGAGCCATGCTAATGAGGCGTGACCCCATGCAAATGAAGGGCCGAGCGCCAGACAGATACGTATAACATGTACACATATTCGCCAGCACACCAAGGATCATTGAAAAAACGTCCAAAAATTTAATGCATAATAGCGATCCAAAAAGCAACGTTTCGAGGTCACGCAGGACCTCTTCGTCTTCGTGTTATACGTATCTTGTGTACAAGATACGTATAACAAACGGCGCATGCGCCGTCCCGTGGGCGCATCCCAGTGCGCATGCTCACAATCACATCGGAACAACTGCCTAAGATACGCCGGATCACTGCCTACGGCGTGAACGTAATCTACGCCTAGTCATATTCACATCCTACGTAAACTACGTAAAATACGTTGGCTTGAGTTCCCTGGTGCAGACCTTTCCATGTCTGCTGCTGAGTTACACCTGCTTTATGGGGCTTAACTTTACGCCGGACGTACAACTTACGCGCACCAGTCGTAGCCGGGCGCATGTACGATCGTGAATCGGCGTATCTTCCTCATTTGCATATTTGAATAAAAAATCAATGGGAGCGCCACATGCGTCCAGCGTAAATATGCGCCCACTCTACGCCGGCGTAGCCTATTTTTAGGCGTATCTTAGTTTGTGGGTCCGGCGCACAGATTCGACAGCGCATATTTGCACTTACGTGGCGTATCTCGAGATACGTCGGCGCAAGTGCTTTGTGAATCCGGGCCATCAGGTCTCTTCTAAGGAAGCTCCTTGAAAAAAAAATATTGTGGTCACTGCCTTTAGCCAGCCATTGACCATGAAGAATCACCCGCAGGCCCAGCGATGAGGGAGGAATATTGCCAAATTTGGAGAGGATCCCATCATAGGTGGGCACAGTCTACAGCAGTGATGGTGAACCTTGGCACCCCAGATGTTTTGGAACTACAATTCCCATGATGCTCACGCACTCTGCAGTGTAATTGAGTATCATGGGGATTGTAGTCCCAAAACATCTGGGGTGCCAAGGTTAATTCTATCTTTTCATGTGACAACACTGAAGAAATGACACTTTGGCCTCTTTCACACGGAGCGGACCGTTTTTGTGTCCGCTCCGTGTGTGTCCGTCGGCTCAGCGGGGATCCCCGCTGAGCTGTCGGCGGACAGGGCGGTCCCCGCACACAGTGCAGAGACCGCCCTGTCTCTCCTCCGCTCTCCCCTATGGGGAATCGGATGCAGACGGACCGTGTGTCCGTCTGCATCCGATCCGTTCCGCCGGGAGGAAGAAAAATAGGGATTTCTTCCGTCCGAAAACCGGATCCCGACGGACGCGGACGTTAGCGGATGCTCCATCCGCTAACGGACGCAATCCCATAGGGATACATTACAAGTCCGTAAACGGACTTGTAATAAGCGGACGAACGGAGCGGACGTCTGAAAGGACACTTTGCTACAATGTTGTGTAGTGAGTGTACAGCTTGTATAACAGTGTAAATCTTCTGTCCCCTCAAAATAACTCAACACACAGCCATTAATGTCTAAACTGCTGGCAACAAAAGTGAGTACACCCCTAAGTGAAAATGTCCAAATTGGGCCCAAAGTGTTAATATTTTGTGTGGTCACCATTATTTTCCAGCACTGCCTTAACCCTCTTGGGCATGGAGGTCACCAGATCTTCACAGGTTGCCACCGGAGTCCTCTTCCCCGACTCCATGATGACATCACAGAGCTGGTGGATGTTAGAGACCTTGCGCTCCTCCACCTCCTGTTTGAGGATGCCCCACAGATGCTCAATAGGGTTTAGGTCTGGAGGCATGCTTGGCCTTCAGCAAGGCAGTGGTCATCTTGGAGGTGTGTTTGGGGTCGATATCATGTTGGAATACTGCCCTGCAGTCCAATCTCTGAAGGGAGGGGACCTTGCTCTGCTTCAGTATATCACAGTACATGTTGTCATTCATGGTTCCCTCAATGATCTGTAGCTCCCCAGTGCCGGCAGCACTCATGCAGCCCCAGACCATGACGCTCCCACCATCATGCTTCACTGTAGGCAAGACACACTTGTCTTTGTACCCCTCACCTGGTTGCCACCACACACGCTTGACACCATCTGACACCAAATAAGCTTATCTTGGTCTCATCAGACCACAGGACTTGGTTCCAGTAATCCACATCCTTAGTCTGCTTGTCCTCAGCAAACTGTTTGTGAACTTTCTTGTGCATCATCTTTAGAAGAGGCTTCCTTTTGGGAGGACAGCCATGCAGACCAATTTGATGCAGTGTACGGCGTATGGTCTAAGCCAGGGGTCTCCAAACATTCTAAACAAAGGGCCGGTTTATTGTCCCTCAGACTCTTGGAGGGCCGGACTTTGGCAATTGGAAATTTTCCTGGCTTCATTGTTAGTAAACAGCTGGTATTAGGGGGAGGAATAGTGCCCCATTGCTGGTATCATAGGTAGGAATAGTGCTCTATTAGTTGTGTCAGTGGGAGAAATGGTGCTCCATTGTCAGATGGCAGAATAGTGTCTGGTATCAGTGGGAGGGAGAGTGCCCCAAGGGTCGGATAAAGGCAAGCAAAGGGCCGCAGTTTGGAGACCACTGCACTGACAGGCTGACCCCCCACCCCTTTTCAACTTCTGCAGCAATGCTGGCAGCATTTATACGTCTATTTCCCAAAGACAACCTCTGGATATGACGCTGAGCACGTGAACTCAACTTCTTTGGTTGACCATGGCGAGGCCTGTTCTGAGTGGAACCTGTCCTGTTAAACCGCTGTATGGTTTTGGCCACCATGGTGAAGCTAGGGTTGCCACCTGTCCAGGATTCACCCGGACAGTTCGGGTTTGGAATCATGTGTCCAGGTTTCAGAAAGCCTGAAACCCGGACACATTATTTAGCCTGGACTATGGCTTGTCAGCAGGGTTTATGGCTGCAGTTGTCTCTTTCACACTGTCTGAGAGAGGGCTCGATCTACACCTATCCCCCCCCCACCCACACACCATCCCCTCTGTGTCTGCCCACACTCCAATCCTCAGTGCTGTGCCTCAGAAAAGGAAAGTTGGGTCTGGAAATTTGAAGTCCAGCCGCCTCAGATACATCTGGATGAGAGGTGCTGACTGCCAGGGGATGAGTGAGCTCACCATCCATCCCTGTCTGTGAATGTCTCCCCCCCCCCCTTTTCTCTCCTGCCTCTGATTGAGTACACAAATGTGAGTCAGGGTTCTCAGAGCACCCCTTACATCGGAGTTCCCCTTTACACCAGAGGCCACAGTGTTCCACCTTACATCAGAGTCTTCTCCGTACATCAGAGTCCTCCTGTATATCAGAGTTCCCAGTATTCCCCCCTTAGATCATGGTTTCCAGAGCATCCCTTATGTTAGAGCCCCCAGAGTTCCCCCTTACATCAGAGTCTGCAGAGTCCCCCCTCAGAGTGAAAGGGAACTCTGCTAGTTCAGATGTAAAGGGGGAACTCTGAGCACTTTGATGTAAGGGGGAACTCTGGGGGCTCTAACATAAGGGATGCTCTGGAAACCATGATCTAAGGGGAAATACTGGGAACTCTGAGGACTCTGATGTAAAGGGAAACTCTTGGTATTAACTTCATATGATCAGAAATGGTGTTTAATAGCAAAATATATGTATAGGTTATACTATTAAAAAAAATTGCAGTGGGCCGCTAAAGTGTTCGGGTTTGACTTGAAGAAAAGGTGGCAACCCTAGATGAAGCGCAGCTTCAGGGTCTTGGCAATCTCCTTATAGCCTAGGGCAGTGATGGCGAACCTTGGCACCCCAGATGTTTTGGAACTACATTTCGCATGATGCTCATGCCCTCTGCAGTGTAGCTAAGCATCATGGGAGATGTAGTTTCAAAGCATCTGGGGTGCCAAGGATCGCCATCACTGGCCTAGGCCATCTTTATGTAGAGCAACAATTATAATTTTTTTTCAGATCCTCAGAGAGTTCTTTGTCACGTTGAACTTCCAGTGACCAGTATAAGAGAGTGAGAGCGATAACACCAAATGTAACACACCTGCTCCCCATTCACACCTGAGACCTTGTAACACTAACGAGTCACATGACACCGTGGAGAGAAAATTACTAATTGGGCCCAATTTGGACATTTTCACTCACTTTTGTTGCCAGCGGCTTAGACATTAATGGCTGTGTGTTGAGTTATTTTGAGGGGACAGCAAATGTACACTGTTATACAAGCTGTACCCTCACTACACAACATTGTAGCAAAATGTCATTTCTTCAGTGTTGTCACATGAAAAGATAGAATAAAATATTTACAAAAATGTGAGGGGTGTACTTACTTTTGTGAGATACTGTATATACCAACATAGTCAGTAATTTGTATTTGTATTTTATTTCTTACAATTCTTTATTTTTTTTTACAAATTTATTAGGATTCCCTTTAGGGGGTCTTGATGAAATATCAGGGGTTTAAAGAGGGGGGATGTGCGCCACACAAGTTGATTAGGGTGTGCATGCCTAGGGGGGGGGGGATGTGCGCCACACACAGAGTGATTAGGGTGTGCATGCCTAGGGGGGGGGATGTGCGCCACACAGGGTGATTAGGGTGTGCATGCCTAGGGGGGGGGGGGATGTGCGCCACAGGGTGATTAGGGTGTGCGTGCCTAGGGGGGGATGTGTGCCACACAGGGTGATTAGGGTGTGCATGTTTAGAGGGGGGATGTGCGCCACACACAGGGTGATTAGGGTGTGCGTGCCTAGGGGGGGATGTGCACCACACAGGGTGATTAGGGTGTGCGTGCCTAGGGGAGGGGGGCAGTGCACCACACAGGGTGATAGGATGTGCATGCCTGGGGGGGGGATGTGCACCACACACAGGGTGATTAGGGTGTGCGTGCCTATGGATCCTGTTACAATTCAGGGGTCTGACTTTGCTTGCCTTTCATGCAAAACTCTAAGGCTGTATTCACATGGGCATTTAGCCAGGGTGAAAATCCCAGAGGCAAGAATCTACGACATCCTGGGGCTGGAATCGATAGTCTGCGGCCAACGAGCCCATACACTGCATTGATGGAATGTCAGTAGCCACAGATATCGGTGCCCGTTTGCAGAAACAGCGATTGTCACCGCCACCACCAGCCTGTTATTACAGCATACAGGCTTGGCGACCACTGCTATCCGCATGCCAACTGTTAATTCCAGCAGCAGGAATCAGATTCCTGGCGCTGGGATTCGCACAGTGGCTAGACACATGTGTGAATGGTGCCTGTAACGGACCTATGAACTATTCTGAGCTGAAAGGGTTAATTGTAGAGTGACTTTTTCCACTGCTGAATGCTAATATTCCCTTTGCATAGCTAATGGACTCTCCTTTGTGTAGTTACAGCCTCCTGTCAGGTGTATGCCGAGGGGATGATGTGTGAGTGTGTATTGTTCTAAAGGTTAATTGAATTCTATTGAGAAAGGAATGTGCCCGGCCAGGTCATGTTAAGTGGGTCTCGGTGCCGGAATGTCTAGAGACTGATTGATTCAAGGAGATGTCATTATTTCAAAGTATCTGTGTGAAGGGGGGGGCGGAGAGTGTCATTGTTCATGTAAGTTTTTGTAACCACATATAAGCGAGGTGAAATGTGCAAATAAAGACAGTCTTATTTGACCCTTCAACACGCAGCCTCTCTCTCTCTGGATCTTGGGGATGGAATGATACCGGTTTTACTTGCATATCGCACTTTGCCAGGGAAAAGGACGTCTCCAACGGCTGATACCCTCTCACTAGCCGTTACAGTGCCATAGAGAAATACTGAACAATCGTTCTCTGGATGGCCATAATGGAGTGTGGTAGGGTGGTATGAGGGTAAGCACCCAACGCACTGAAGAAGAAAAAGAAAGTAGAATTCAAAATGCGTTGGATTCTTACCATCATAGTTATATCCAACGGGTGACTAATAATTGTGGGAACATTGTTTTTTATTTATTTACTGTATATAAGATATGTACATATTCAAATAGTCCTTTAATATTTTGTACAATGTTTTTATATTACTGTACTAAAAAAGATTGCTCATACTCCCGTTTTATAATACTGTTTAAGAAGTGATACTTTTTCCCTATGGCTGCTGTTTAAAGTCCCATTGATGAAGGTTCTTTCTATATACAAAGAGGCACACTTAGGGGGTCCATTTATAAAACATTTGTTCGATAAATGTCACACACATTTGGGCAGGCTTTAACTAATGTTCTCTGTAATAGATTAATTCCTATTTTATAATATTTAAGAACAGATACGTGGGCATCAGAGTGCCCCCTTTACATCAGATATCCCCATCAGTGTGCTCCCTTTACATCAGATGTCCCCATCAGAGTGCTCCCTTTACATCAGGTGTCCCCATCAGGGTGCTCCCTTTACATCAGGTGTCCCCATCAGGGTGCTCCCTTTACATCAGGTGTCCCCATCAGAGTGCTCCCTTTACATCAGGTGTCCCCATCAGAGTGCCCCCTTTACATCAGGTGTCCTCATCAGAGTGCTCCCTTTACATCAGGTGTCCCCATCAGAGTGCCCCCTTTACATCAGGTGTCCCCATCAGAGTGCTCCCTTTACATCAGGTGTCCCCATCAGAGTGCTCCCTTTACATCAGAGTGCTCCCTTTACATCAGGTGTCCTCATCAGAGTGCTCCCTTTACATCAGGTGTCCCCATCAGAGTGCCCCCTTTACATCAGGTGTCCCCATCAGAGTGCCCCCTTTACATCAGGTGTCCCCATCAGCGTGCCCCCACGCGCCCTTGTACTGGGAGATTGGTACTCGCAGCGTGTCCTTCCACTCTCGGGTCAATAAACAAGTCATGACAGAGGGAGACAGGAAGGACGACACAGTCCGCCCTCCTTCCTCAGCACTCTAGCGCAGAGACTGAGGACAGTTTTGTCTCAGCTCAAGCTCTTTCCTGCCCCATGCAAGCTGGGAGGGAGGAGAAACCCGAATCCTCCCTTCAGCAGCAGCTATTGGCCGCCGTTGCTTCTTCTTCTGACAGCGAGGTGTTTTTTCACTTTAATGCAAAGGATGCATTAAGGTGAAAAAACACAAACCTTTATGTAACGGTATGGCCCGTGGGACCCAGAGGCTCTTGAAGGATGGGGGGTACTCGTTGTTCAGCTTCACCAATGACTCTTGTGTCTAGGGTCATCCTATGTCCAGTAGGGGCATAGGATGACTGAGAACTGATATCATGGATTACATGAGATGGGACAGTAATGATAATTCATGTATTGCAGGATATCTTGAAATATTACAAGTTGTTCATTCTGAACACAATAGGTCAATAGAGTGTCTCCTTCAATGTGGAACATAGACTGTTGAGATGTTAATTGATGTTAATCACCTACAGCTACCTGGCTGTAGTTATGAAAGCTTGCTTTGATTGCATTCTATTGTGTTAATTAAGCCTGGCTCCTAAGATATTTCATGGTAACTATGCTATGCTAACTAACCCTGTATTGTGTGAAAGTTCTATTGATGCCAATATGTGTTGTGAGTTGACACACTCTAAAAGGTCAGACGGCTGACTTATGTTCACTAAAGGAATGTGGATTGTGTAGCAGGTGAGAATAGCTTATCGCAGAGTCAGAAAGTCTGTCTAAGATGTGGATTGAGGGGGACTCGTTAGCACCCATTGGGTGATGCTGTGGGTGGAGTGTGTCATTGTCCCTTTCATTACTGCAGCATGCTTTCTAACTGTATATAAGAAACCTAGGTTTAGCATTAAAGGGCCAGATTCACAGCAGAAATACGCCGGTGTATTTTCAAATTTGCCGCGTCGTATCTTGATTTGGAATCCTCAAACCAAGATACGATGGCCTTTGGCATAGGTCCGACAGGCGTACGGCTTCGTACGCCTTCGGATCGTAGGTGTAATTCTCCGGCGGCCGCTGGGTGGAGTTTGCGTCGTTTTCCAGCGTCGGGTATGCAAATTAGCTGTTTACGGTGATCCACAAAGGTACGCGCGTTCGTCGCATTCTCTTACGTCGGTTTTTCCCGTCGTTAAGTGTGCTATTTAGATGGTGTAAAATTACACCATCCATGTTAAAGTATGGCCGTCGTCCCCGCGTCAAATTTTTTAATTTTTTTTGCGCAAGTCGTCCGGGAATACGAAAGTACGTTACGCACGTCACCGTTCAAAAGACACGCCGGGGCGACCGTAATTTCACGCAAAGCACGGTGGGAAATTTCCAAACGGAGCATGCGCAGAACGTTCGGCGCGGGAACGCGCCTAATTTAAATGGTACACACCCCATTTGAATTAGGCGGGCTTGCGCCGGACGGCTTTACGCTGCCGAAAGTTTACACGCAAGTGCTTTGTGAATCAAGCACTTACGCTGGAAACTTGCGGCGGCGTAACGTAAACGGGATACGATACGCCGCCGCAAGTCTACATGAATCTGGCCCAAAGTGTCTATCTGTTTGGAACCAGAGAACAGAGCTGTGTCTCGTTATTCTGGGGGAAAATCCAATGGGTCTTGTCTGCTGAATTGTGGAGTGTCGGAAGCTGTCTTGGGTTGGTGGAGTGGAATGGAATATCGTAACGTCGTTAACCCCTGACCGTTACACTTTACAACCCCTTTAATGCCCAGTATGCATGGGGGTCTTAATATGCCACATTTTGCCCCATGCAGCAAAGAATCACTAAGAAAATACATGCAACACAAAAGACCACATTCATACACCAGATTTTATTGTTAATCCTCACATCCTAATATTTGTAGCAAAAAAAAAAAATAAAGATAAAAAATAAAGCGTTTTAAAACCTGTGGAGTTCTTTAAAACACCACAGAAAGATCATTTTACATCCAAAAAGACAAAATATATTACGAATCAAGGCAAAAAAAAAATATATATATATTTAAAACATTGGGAGGGGACAGAGAGGAGACAGGTGCGTCACCCGTTTGTGCGAATAGGAGGACATGACACAGTGTCCCACCCTGGAAAATTCACATATTAGAAGCAAAACGAGCCGCTTCCCCAGAGGAGCCAGTGACAGCAGATCTAGGCTTGTCCTGCTGCAAGGCGGAACAAGAGATGTTGGCAGTTCGAAAGACTCCCTGAGACCACGCAATCCCCCGCGCCCCCTCCTTTATCAGCAGGAACCAAAGCGTCGCACCTTCGTCTCCCTCAGTCGGGTTAAAAAATAAAAAATGATAAAAGAATAAAATTAAAACTCCAGTAAAAATCACAACGTCACAAGTTCTCTCATTAACTGGCCTTGAGATCCATCCCCCGAGGATTTGATCTTACACCTCTGCATCTCCTGTTTATTCACAGCGTTTATGTCCTACATAAAATAACAAAAAATAAAATGGCGGGGCAGGGGGAAAGTGCAAGGTGGCAGTGCAGCATACGGTGTGCCACGAGTGTACCGATCGGCAGGGGGAAAATATACAAAATTGACAAAAGAAATATAATAAAATATGATCGACACACTAAAAACTGTGTGTAGGTTGTGTGTGTGTGCGCAGGTCACTCATGCACACAGCGATGACAGTTACACCTGTGTGTATATGCATGATTGGGTATGATCGCCACTTATTTACAATGTCTACCCCCCCGAACCTACATGGTACATTTCCTATAGGTCCTATCATATGTACAACCCCCCATACTGCATATGCTTGCCGTTTCCAATATATATATATATCAAGTATATGGAGGTGTACAGATATGACATCACAATACAGAGTACACCAACATATACCACAACCTTCATCACAGTGCCTGTGCAGCAACGTATACACTCTACTGTCCCCCACCATTGTATCCCGCGAGTCCCTATGTACACACACACACGTATATGCTGCCTGCTCATTCGATACACATTGTGTGTGTAGTTGTGTAAGGTCTCCGCTCAAATAAAAAAAGGGGGGGGATAAAACCCATTTGTGGCAAAGGGGGCGGAGTCTCCAGTGGCAATGGGGCCCAGCCTCTAAAAGCAAGGCTAGCAGTACGCTTCATCATCTTCCTTGTCATCTTTCAACCCCTTGAGTCTTAGACGGGCGAAATCTTCAAAGACAATGTCGTCATCCTGAGGGTAACTGAACAAGAAAAAAATAAAAAATAAACATTTAGAAAGGTAACAGGTACTTTGATTCGCCTCCATAATCTGTTCAGCCATTACTTGTTGAAGCATCTAAACAGGACATTCTTCATTCATATGCTTCCCGCTGCACAAAGGTGCCAAGCACATGTCTACACATCCCTATTCATGGAACCCTATAAGTAGCTGGGATGGTGGTGTGCTAGGACTGGTACAGGCAGGAACACGAGGAGCCACTTACAAGAGTAAGGGCCCTTTCACACGGGCGGACGAACGGTCTGTTTTTTACAAGTCCGTTTACGGACTCACAATGCATCCCTATGGGATTGTGGACGTTAGCGGATGAGCATCCGCTAACGTCCGTAAAGATCCGCCTCTGCAAAGATCCGCTTTTTCAGACGGAAGAAAACCCTATTTTTTTTCCGTCTGGCGGAACAGATCGGATGAATACGGACACACGGTCCGGATTCATCCGATTCCCCATAGGGGAGAGCGGAGGAAAGACAGGGTGGTCTCTGCACAGTGTGCGGGGACTGCCCTGTCCGCCGACAGCTCAGCGAAGATTTACGGATGATCCCCGCTGAGCAATATGGATCCGCTCTGTGTGAAGGAGTCCTTACACGTGCTTAAAGTGGAAGTAAACCCATTGATTTAACAATTTCAAAAAATAGTTACATATTCAGCACATGATGGGAATGCAACTGTCACATTGGTTGTGCTCTCAACCCAACTATCTGGTGTCATAACTGATCACATGTGCAGCATCATGGCAGTTGATTAAACAGAGGCCAAGATGGCAGCTTCCTTGGATAAAAACAATAGGAGGGTTTACGTCCACTTTAAAAGAGGAGTTCCAGCAAGGGGAAAAAAAAATAAATAAAAGTCAGCAGCTACAAATACTGTAGCTGCTGACTTTTAATATAAGAACACCTACCTGTCCAGGGACCCCACGATGTTGGCACCCCAAGCTGATCCGTTCATCGGCTCCGATTGCAGGCGTCGGCATTCGCAGCATGTTTCCTACTGCGCATGCACGAGTCACACTGAGGGGCCGGACATTTCGTAGATCGCTGCAATCGTTGTGCAGCGATCTTACCCAGAAATTGGAGAGGGCACTTAGTTTTGACAGGCATCCACTCCCCCTCCCCCTGAAAGGTGCCCAATGTGAAAGCGAGGGGGGGGGGGGTGTTTGCGGAGCAAACAAGCCGAGCGTCCCCTTTTGGGTGGAGCTCCACTTTAAGCTGGCCATACAGGAATAAAAGTTTGGCCCGTTCAGCAGGGAGTGTGTATTAACAATGTGGTTGTAACGACTGATTTCTGTAAATCACCCAGTTGGATTTTCCGTTCGCAATCAGAGCTGCAGGATAAAGACAGCAGAGTTTATTAGTGTATTCCGACAGCGTGGAAATCTCCCAGCTGTCAGAATAAAATAGCTCAGCAGGACTGCTGCTGGTTGAAGGAAAAAAATAAAAGGAATAAAAGCAGAGTTTCAGGCTATTTTTTTCTGCTACAAAAACTATAGCTGCTGACTTTTAATAATCAGACACTCACCTGTCCCACGGTCCAGCGATGCAGGGGAAGTCCTGCTTCTCTCTGCGGCGCTGTCATTGGAACTGTGGGCACCCGGCCATGACAGCTTGTGGCTTCACGGCCGTGCGCGCACATCGCGCTGCGCTCCTGGCAATCTTCTGTGACCTATCACGTGTCCAAGGAGATCGCCTAGAGGGAGGGGCCGCCTAGGCGGCCTGAATACTGAACGAGGGAGTTGAACAGGAAGTCCCTCTCTAAAGTACCCACTCTCCTCCCCCCCCATAAAAATGACATGCACAGGACTCTAAATGCGCACTATAATCGCGCTGCAGATATGTGAACTGGCTCTACAGAAAGCTGGTTTGGTTCACATGACATGCGAATTTGATGAGATTCAAAAAAGCATCCAACTTGCATATATGTGAACAGAGCTTTAAATGAACCTATTGCATTGCACACATGAACAAGGCACAGGCTTAAGGTAAATATTCTAGTAGATACATATTAAAAGATATAACGGTTTGAGGTGGAGTTACTTTTTTCATAAACTATAGTTCTATACCATATTTTATGAACACTTTTTATGGGGTGCTGCCATGACACTCAATTTGCCAAGCATGCTGGACATCCTACTAAGAAAGCCTTGTTTGCACAATTTGGGTCCTTAGCCCTAACTCTATGAAGCTACAGGTTTCCACATCCTGTACTGACAAAGGCAACAAAAAAAACAAGCCTGAAACAGCTGTATGCAGTTTGGAATAAATGGCTCTGTAATATTAGGCTAGAAATGTACTATAAACCAGTAGCTCTGGCTCATGTGAATTGTTGCGACACGAAAAACGCGTTTTGTTTTGTTTGTTTTCTGTCTTTTTTTTTATGTATTGAGTGGGTTTTCTGTGTCTTTTTTATGTATCAAGTGTTTCTGTGTCTTTTTTTATGTATTGAGTGGGTTTTCTGTGTCTTTTATGTAGTGTTTTTTCTGTGTCTTTTTTTATGTATCAAGTGTTTTTTCTGTGTCTTTTTTTATGTATTGAGTGGGTTTTCTGTGTCTTTTATGTAGTGTTTTTTTCTGTGTCTTTTTTTATGTATTGAGTGGGTTTTCTGTCTTTTTTTATGTATTGAGTGGGTTTTCTGTGTCTTTTTTTATGTATTGAGTGGGTTTTCTGTGTCTTTTTTTATGTATTGAGTGGGTTTTCTGTGTCTTTTTTTATGTATTGAGTGGGTTTTCTGTGTCTTTTTTTATGTATTGAGTGGGTTTTCTGTGTCTTTTTTTATGTATTGAGTGGGTTTTCTGTGTCTTTTATGTAGTGTTTTTTTCTGTGTCTTTTTTTATGTATTGAGTGGGTTTTCTGTCTTTTTTTATGTATTGAGTGGGTTTTCTGTGTCTTTTTTTATGTATTGAGTGGGTTTTCTGTGTCTTTTTTTATGTATTGAGTGGGTTTTCTGTGTCTTTTTTTATGTATTGAGTGGGTTTTCTGTGTCTTTTTTTATGTATTGAGTGGGTTTTCTGTGTCTTTTTTTATGTATTGAGTGGGTTTTCTGTGTCTTTTTTTATGTATTGAATGGGGTTTCTCTTCTTTTTTTTTTGTACAACCTTTATTTGAAAAGCAATAAAAACATATCTTTTTAAGAAAAAAATAAATACATAAAAAAAAAAGAAAAAACACAGCAGCTCTGGCTGAAGGAGCACAAAGTAATAATTTGCAAGGCTCCTTCCACCGTCCGGAACTGAGGAATAAGCCCCCTTTTTGGGTGTATGTGATGGAAGGAGATATGAATTTTTACTGAGCTACACACCGATTGGGTGGGAGGACTTCTTTTTATTCCTTTAGCTCCTCCCTGTAATCTATACGGTTATAATGTCTTGTATCGTGTGCATCAAGGCCTTCAGTTAAGACTGCATAGGTTAAAGCGGAGTTCCAACCACAATTAGCATTTTTTAAATGTATGTCCTTTCATCCTGCGTTTTTATAATATAAATCTGGTCACTTACTATTTTACAATCCCCCGCCGATCCGCATAGATATTCAAAAAAGATAGTTTATAAAACGATATCTACACCGTTGTCATTTTGCTTGTGGGCATTGTGAAGCCTACAAGCACTTACTTCCTGGAAGTTTTGGATGGGGAGTGATAATTGGGTAGCGCACTGCATCCTGGGAAATGATGACACACATTTCCCAGGAGCATTAGAGGGAGATGATGTCAGAATCCTAGGTGGATTCAAAGGCAGATTTCATGGGACCGCATAGCAACAGGCATTTCCAGATGAGTAAAAAAAAAAATTCTTTTTTTTTTTCTTTTTTAGTCGTAAGCTAGAGTTTAAAGAAAAAATTGTTTTTTTGATGGAACCTCCACTTTAAGCACTTAAATAAATATTATGTCCCTTTAGTCATCTCTGGGCAAAGCTCTGCAAATGTTTGGTACAAGGTCAATCTCTGGTCTGGAAGCACCACTGAAATCTTTCCGGCCGGTAAAACCCCAATAAAAGGTTCTGAACTTACTTTGTTTCGAATTGTATGAGATTTGTGTCAACAGGCACATCTGTCTGAGGGAACTCTGAAAAGCAAAAAGAGATTGAGCACATGAGAAGCAAATACGGTGTGTTCCTACAAAATGTAAAGTGTTACTAAACCCAGGAGCCTGCATTCACTATATCTGGTCCCCCAAAGAACATGGAAATGCAATTATTTTAGTAAATAGAAGCCGCTAAACAGCTTTTCTCATCAGCAGTATATAGCAGTCTTGTGACTTCCATCAGTGTCTGGTTAAAGCTTGTAATAGGAGTTTTCATTCTCCTCTGACTGTCCTATGAGGCTGCAGGACCCCTGACCCTCTGTCTGGACGGTGATTGGCCCTGTGCTGATCCTATCTACAGAGACAGGGCTTGTTATTTGTGATTTATGGCAGCCCTGAATGGACACTGGTTTCTGAACATGGGAAATCTGTGCCATCTTGTATTGAGATCTCAATAAAAAGGGAGACAATTTCTCACTTTGCCCAATCAGGGCAAGGTAAGGGCTACCACCCCTCCCATCCTCGGCCCACCACCACTCCTTCCTCAGTGACAGCTGGCATTATAGCACCCAGTATCAACTAGTGTTGGAACCTAGAGGGAGCATGCTGCTATTTATATGTATATACATTTTTTTTTTTAAGATTGGTAATCGCATTCCCTGAACCCACTCACCGGATATAGGTCTTGGCGCTGGCTCCGGGGGTTTTGGATGCATTAGGACAAAAGGCAGCTCCACCGCGACATCCCTGGAGAGGCAGAAAATTTAAATCTGTAAAGGCGCGGCCTATACCAGCACACTACTCCACCCGTTTACCATGAGCAGTACTTACCCTCCACGGGACACCACCAATTTAACTTTTACTCTGTAGGAGACAAGAATTCCCAGCACTTCTTTACTGGATCCCTCCTTCACACTATAAACACAGGAGCAGAAAACAGAGTTATACCCCATATGTCAGGTATGAACAAGTGCATCTTAGGGCAAATAATACAACACGTACATGGTGCTCGATGCTAAATTGGTGTCCTCGTGCTTCAGCTTTCCATCCAAGGCCAGACCCCGCTTCTCCCGGTTATTAGACAGAAGTGGAGTCAGAGTGTAAACTTTACAGAATGTAGAGCTGGCGGCCACCTGGTCACTGGAGAGAGAAAAAAAAAACCATCACGTATAGGGCAGTGCAAGAGCCAGTAGGAAAGGACAAGAAAGCAAAAGAAAGCAAGAAAGAAAGAAAAGCAAGAAAGAAAGAAAAGCAAGAAAGAAAGAAAAGCAAGAAAGAAAGAAAAGCAAGAAAGAAAGAAAGAAAAGCAAGAAAGAAAGAAAGAAAGAAAAGCAAGAAAGAAAGCAAGAAAAAGAAAAGCAAGAAAGAAAGCAAGAAAAAGAAAAGCAAGAAAAAGAAAAGCAAGAAAAAGAAAAGCAAGAAAGAGAAAAGCAAGAAAGAGAAAAGCAAGAAAGAGAAAAGCAAGAAAGAGAAAAGCAAGAAAGAGAAAAGCAAGAAAGAGAAAAGCAAGAAAGAGAAAAGCAAGAAAGAGAAAAAAAAGAAAGAAAAGCAAGAAAGAGAAAAAAAAGAAAGAAAAGCAAGAAAGACAAAAAAAGAAAGAAAAAAGAAAGAAAAGCAAGAAAGAAAAGCAAGAAAGCAAAAAGAAAGCAAGAAAGCAAAAAGAAAGCAAGAAAGCAAAAAAAGCAAGAAAGCAAAAAGAAAGCAAGAAAGAAAGAAATAAAATAAAATAAAAAAGAAAGCAAGAAAGAAAGAAAAAAAGAGAAAAAAGAATGAAAAAAAGGAGAAAGAAAAAGAGGGTTTTGAGGGAGTTTTTCAGCCGTAAGACGCTCTAACTCTGAAAAAAGCTTTAAAAACGCAGCTATACGGCGCATGTTTAAGAGATATTTACTGTACCTATAGGCAAGCCTTTTTATAGGCTTACCTATAGGTACAACTTGAAAATCTAGGTTTATTGATATTCACCGTTTACATTTTTTACTGCAAATATAGGGTCTATTGTAGAAACCACTTGCCCATTACACATCACTATCATTTTAATAATCTGGAGATTAAAATAAGGATCTGAGCAAGAGGCTCGCCACAAAGTGTCATCCTTCACCTCAGACTGTACCAGATTTCCCATTGTGCTACTGCTACTTATACAGGTATACAGTGAGTATAGAAAAGGATCACCCCCTTTAAAATAAATCACATTTTGTTGCTTTGCAGCCTGAAAAGAACACAGTTTTTGTTTTATCCAGCTGTATTTACAAGTGTGACTTAAAACATCCAAATGAAAGATATAAACACCAAAATGTCAGACAATAAATAAATAAAAATCGCTGAGTTGGAAAAAGGATCACCCCGCTTGTGTCAGTATTTTGTTGGACCACATTTTGCTTTAATTCCAGCCTTTAGTCTGTTGGGAAATGTCTCTACTAACTTTGCACATGTAGATTTTGCAATATTTGCCCAGTCTTTTTTGCAGAATTGCCTCGAGTTCAGTTACATTTGATGGTGACTGTTTGTGGACTGCAGTCGTCAAGTCATTCCACAGATTTTCAAATGGGATTTAAGTCTGGGCTCTGATTAGGCCATGCAAGTGCATTCACCTTTTTCTCCTTCAACCTCTGTGTGGTCATTATATGTTGGAAGCGAAACCTTCTTCCCATTGACCACTTTCTAGCAGAGGGCAGCAGATTTTCCTCAAGAATTTGATGGTATTTTGCCCCATCCATTTTTCTTTCTATCCTGACAAGTGCTCCAGTCCCTGATGCAGAGATACACCCCCATAACAGGATATTACCACCTCCATGCTTTACTGTAGGAATGGTGTCATTTGGATGGTGAGTTGTATTGGATTTCTGCCAGACTTTATTTGGTGTTGAGACCAAATAATATACATTTTAGTCTCATCTGACCAGAACATCTTTTTCCATGTGGCCTCAGAATCTTCAATGTGTGTTTAAGGTGGTCAGACTAAAATGGTTGTAATTAAAGCAAAAGGTGGTCTAACAAAATACTGACATAAAAGGGGGTGATCCTTTTTCCAACTCAGCGATTCTGTTTTACATTTTTTTCTGACATGTTGGCGTTATATCTTTCATTTGGTGGTAATAAGTTGCACTAGTATGTGTGTGAGGGGGGTTATGATCAGAGTGGAGGGATCTGAGTGTGTGATCGGAGGGGGGAGTCGGTATCTGGGGTTGTGCGATTAGGTTGGCGGTATGAGGGGGGGGGGGGTAATATCAGGGTGGGGGTATGCAATCAGGTGGGGAGTGTGATCAGAGTAGGGAGTATCTGGGTGAGGTGTGATCAGAGTAGGGAGTATCTGGGTGAGGTGTGATCAGAGTAGGGAGTATCTGGGTGAGGTGTGATCACAGTAGGGAGTATCTGGGTGAGGTGTGATCACAGTAGGGAGTATCTGGGTGAGGTGTGATCAGAGTAGGGAGTATCTGGGTGAGGTGTGATCACAGTAGGGAGTATCTGGGTGAGGTGTGATCACAGTAGGGAGTATCTGGGTGAGGTGTGATCACAGTAGGGAGTATCTGGGTGAGGTGTGATCACAGTAGGGAGTATCTGGGTGAGGTGTGATCACAGTAGGGAGTATCTGGGTGAGGTGTGATCACAGTAGGGAGTATCTGGGTGAGGTGTGATCACAGTAGGGAGTATCTGGGTGAGGTGTGATCACAGTAGGGAGTATCTGGGTGAGGTGTGATCACAGTAGGGAGTATCTGGGTGAGGTGTGATCACAGTAGGGAGTATCTGGGTGAGGTGTGATCACAGTAGGGAGTATCTGGGTGAGGTGTGATCACAGTAGGGAGTATCTGGGTGAGGTGTGATCACAGTAGGGAGTATCTGGGTGAGGTGTGATCACAGTAGGGAGTATCTGGGGAGGTGTGATCACAGTAGGGAGTATCTGGGTGAGGTGTGATCACAGTAGGGAGTATCTGGGTGAGGTGTGATCACAGTAGGGAGTATCTGGGTGAGGTGTGATCACAGTAGGGAGTATCTGGGTGAGGTGTGATCACAGTAGGGAGTATCTGGGTGAGGTGTGATCACAGTAGGGAGTATCTGGGGGAGGTGTGATCACAGTAGGGAGTATCTGGGTGAGGTGTGATCACAGTAGGGAGTATCTGGGTGAGGTGTGATCGCAGTAGGGAGTATCTGGGTGAGGTGTGATCGCAGTAGGGAGTATCTGGGTGAGGTGTGATCACAGTAGGGAGTATCTGGGTGAGGTGTGATCACAGTAGGGAGTATCTGGGTGAGGTGTGATTCACAGTAGGGAGTATCTGGGTGAGGTGTGATCACAGTGGGGAGTATCTGGGTGAGGTGTGATCACAGTGGGGAACATCTGGGTGAGGTGTGATCACAGTGGGGAACATCTGGGTGAGGTGTGATCACAGTAGGGAGTATCTTTGTTAATGTTTGATCACAGTAGGGAGTATCTGGGTGAGGTGTGATCACAGTAGGGAGTATCTGGGTGAGGTGTGATCACAGTAGGGAGTATCTGGGGGAGGTGTGATTCACAGTAGGGAGTATCTGGGTGAGGTGTGATTCACAGTAGGGAGTATCTGGGTGAGGTGTGATCACAGTGGGGAACATCTGGGTGAGGTGTGATCACAGTGGGGAACATCTGGGTGAGGTGTGATCACAGTGGGGAACATCTGGGTGAGGTGTGATCACAGTGGGGAACATCTGGGTGAGGTGTGATCACAGTAGGGAGTATCTTTGTTAATGTTTGATCACAGTAGGGAGTATCTGGGGGAGGTGTGATCACAGTAGGGAGTATCTGGGGGAGGTGTGATCACAGTAGGGAGTATCTGGGTGAGGTGTGATCACAGTAGGGAGTATCTGGGTGAGGTGTGATCACAGTAGGGAGTATCTGGGTGAGGTGTGATCACAGTAGGGAGTATCTGGGTGAGGTGTGATCACAGTAGGGTGTATCTGGGTGAGGTGTGATCACAGTAGGGAGTATCTGGGTGAGGTGTGATCACAGTAGGGAGTATCTGGGTGAGGTGTGATCACAGTAGGGAGTATCTGGGTGAGGTGTGATCACAGTAGGGAGTATCTGGGTGAGGTGTGATCGCAGTAGGGAGTATCTGGGTGAGGTGTGATCACAGTAGGGAGTATCTGGGTGAGGTGTGATTCACAGTAGGGAGTATCTGGGTGAGGTGTGATCACAGTGGGGAGTATCTGGGTGAGGTGTGATCACAGTGGGGAACATCTGGGTGAGGTGTGATCACAGTGGGGAACATCTGGGTGAGGTGTGATCACAGTAGGGAGTATCTTTGTTAATGTTTGATCACAGTAGGGAGTATCTGGGTGAGGTGTGATCACAGTAGGGAGTATCTGGGGGAGGTGTGATCACAGTAGGGAGTATCTGGGTGAGGTGTGATCACAGTAGCGAGTATCTGGGGAGGTGTGATCACAGTAGGGAGTATCTGGGGAGGTGTGTTCACAGTAGCGAGTATCTGGGGAGGTGTGTTCACAGTAGGGAGTATCTGGGTGAGGTGTGATCACAGTAGGGAGTATCTGGGTGAGGTGTGATCACAGTAGGGAGTATCTGGGGAGGTGTGATCACAGTAGGGAGTATCTGGGTGAGGTGTGATCACAGTAGGGAGTATCTGGGTGAGGTGTGATCACAGTAGGGAGTATCTGGGTGAGGTGTGATCACAGTAGGGAGTATCTGGGTGAGGTGTGATACGATCAGAAGGGCATGGGGTGTGGTGGATTCCTCTGGGTATATGATTGTGAGGTAGATGGGATAAACTAGAGGGTATGTATATTAGGGTGGAGGGTATCCACTGGGGTTTGTATATTGAGATTTATCCAGGGCCAGTGCCAGCTTAGGGTCCCAGGATGGGGGGGGGGGGGGGGGGGGGGGGGCGTTAAAATTTTGTCTGCATGTCTCTTTCTCATCCAGTGAACACACTACATGGCAGAGTCTGAATATAGAAAGAAAAGGCCAATTTCCCTGCCTTTGCCATGTAGCGTTTTTCCCTGCACAGGCAGAGAGGCATGCGAGTCGTCTCTGCCAGGTTACCAGCAGACAGTTCACATCCAGGATGCCAGGTCCAGTCTGGTGGGAGTTTGCTTCAATTTTCTATATTGAAAACTGCGGTGATCAACTTTTTAATTAGGCATAGAACCCATGCCTATTTCTATTGCACTCTTAAATAGAAACTAGCGTGGATGGCACCAGCTTGACCTAAAAACAGAGCTATCTGCCTTGTTAATATGGCACCCGCCAGCCGCACCATTATAACGCTTTGTGAATCTTCCCCCCCAATGAATGTACAGAGAATAGAGGAGATACGAGTGTAGAAGATGCAGGACTCACTCTTGTTCAATCTGAGCGACTGGACACTTGTACTGTGCTGTGCTGAACAGGCAGATGTCTGCGTACTGCCGGACTGCAGGGAAGAAAAACACAGAAATAAGACAGATTACACACACACACACACACACACACACACACACACATTTTTATATTGCAGGACTCCGCATTCTAACCACTATGGCAATCTTTGGAATGTTTGAAATCTCTCAAAGAACTTATTAGTCAGAAAACCACAAGCACTTCCCTTTTTCATGTCGCCATTTTAATATAGAGCGGATTATAAATCAACCCCTTCCTGGCAAATACCAGGACATCCAAGACCCAAAAAGGGGCAAGATGTGTTTTTGTTCTGGTCGTCTTAGGTACACTTTAAGGTGGATGAAGCTAAAGCATATCATTATTTCATGGTATAGAATTGGGTATATGGGTTTGTATGATATTTTTTATTTTATTTATTTTAATGGTTGAACTAGAAGGACTTGATATCTTTTTCAACCCAACTATGGCATGAATTTGGAAAAATACAGCGTTGTTTCCAATAATTATACGTTGCATGACATTCTCATTTGTTGCTCACATACTGATTTGTTAATGATTCTCAGGCCTCTGCTGGTTGGCTGTATACTGTACCAGGAGATCTAAAAATCAATATAAGTTCTTAGGCCAGGTTCACACTGGTGCGCAGTGTTTTGGCCGTAGCACGGGGTACATGCACAGTTTATGTGCATTTTACACACTTTTTTTAGCCTGGGTCCCATGACTTGTATTGCGTCGCAAGTTTTTTTTTCCAGCATTTTCTGAAGGCGCACTAGAGATGCAACATTCAGGACTTTCGGTGCGATCTCCAAATGTGGCAAAAACTCACAACCTAATAGAAGTCAATGGGACTGTGAAAGAATCCACTGTCACTGTGTTTTGGAGGGGGCTGTGGGCTCGCCTCCTACCCACAGGCTATGGCCCAGCAGAGAACAGGGGATTTGGAGGGCTATTTGCCGTTTCCCACCACCTGGAGAAGATGCCACCTCCAGACATTTGTGTCCGCGGTTGCCGGTTCATCGGAACCAGTTGAACGCGGTACCTGGGACTGGGCTCGTGGAGTCGTTTCCGGGTAGCTAAACCTATTGGGCAGGCTGGGCTAAATATATACTTTTATTCCGGAAACAAATGTACTTTTTAGCCGATAAAGGTATTCTTCCCAAAGCGTAAAGCTATGAGACTTGGGGACAAAATGGCGTTGGGATAACGTAATGAAGGTCCCTATATCAGCTGCATCCCACCCCCACACCTCGTGTTATTGTGTTAGGTCATGGCATGTAGACAAAAGGTCTGGAGACACCTCCCAGTGGGGGATGTGTAAGGATGGGCTGCCCGCTTGTCATAATCCCTTTATGGGTTTCAACTGTAGTTCTGTTTCAATATACAAGTGTTGAGTTCCCATTGGTTCTTCCCGTTGTCCCCTACCCCCTCTATGACAAGGCTAAGGGCAGTGTCCCCAACTGTGTTTGAAGGTGTATGTTTTGTATTTAATAAACAGTTTATGCTCTGCATGTTTAACCCTCAACACTTGTGTGGTTTGCCGTGTAATTGGGGTGTTGAGGGCTGGTTATGGCGAGTCTGCCAGCTGCTGGTGCATTTGGATAACAGGAGACACAAGTCTGGCGGAGGTGCCCAGCCGGGGTATCCGAGAGCCGTCACAGGGACCATGGCTAAAAGTGCATGTAAAATGCACACAAACCGCACATAAACCTGTGCTGCGGCCAAAATGCAGCACTCCAGTGTGGACCCGCACCTTAGGCTGGCCATAAAAAAAAAAAAAATTCCCCCTCAATCAGATTCTTCCAAATCCCCCCCTACCGTGACATTGAATTCTGACAGTGGCACCTGTTGCTGTCAGAACACACTGATCTGCGGCTGCAGCCACTGGATTGTCGTAAAATGTTCCCGATATGTCCCTTCAACTAAAGCTGGCCATACACTATACAATTTTCTTATTCAATTTCCTTCATTTACCTTCAACTATGTAATGCAATTGCCTGCCTGATTGCACACAAATTGTAAGTGTTTAGATTTGACCTCGTATTACCGTATTTATTGGGGTATAGCGCGCTCCCGCGTATAGCGCGCACCCCTAAAGTTGCCCCGAAATTCCTGTGGAAAAAAGATTTTTGTACTTACAGTTTGGTGTCTTGCGCGGCGGCCTCGTCGGGTCCGTCTGCGGCTTCGTGTGTCCTCCTCGTCGGGTCCGGCGTCCTTCTGCGGCATCCTCCCCGCGCCGAGTTTGAATACTGCGCCGGCATATACCGAGCGCAGTACACTCGTGTATAGTCAGGCAGGCTCGGCTACACTCGCGCTCACGTCCTGTACGTCAGCGCGAGAGGAGCAGAGACTGCCCCGCGCACCCACGATTTTGCCCCGATTTTCAGGGCAAAAAAGTGCGCGGTATATGCCGATAAATACGGTATATGGTTTTGGTAAATCTAAAGAAAAAATTGTATGACCAGCCTAAGTTTGATTATATAAATCGAACCTCTGTCAAGTTGGGGAGCCACACACACTGAATGAAGTTTGGTTGGTCCCCTGCTAAATGAGCAGAATTTCAAAATCAGTGTATAGCCAGCTTTTTGCATTAGGCCAACCACAAACTGCTCTTTATTACAAGCATTGCTTCTGGTTGTTGAGTCTCCTTTTCCCAGACATGTATAACATACAGCAGGTTTGCATTAGAGCAATCATGAAATCAATAATCAATGTGAATCAATAAAAAACTGAGGAACAATTTAAAACACAAAATACTGGGACAAAAGTAAAACGTATGCATCTCATACCAGACACTTTCACCTTCTTGACGGTTTTGCTGGAGTTATTGGTCACGTGGACATTTACATTGATGGCTTCCCCGTGGTAATACAGCTGAAAGGAGACAAAGCAAGATATGCTGAGAATATTGATACAAAGTGGGGTTGATTTACTAATACTGGAGTGTGCAAAAATCGGAGCGCAACTGTGCATGTTAGCCAATCAGCGTCTAACTTAACCCTGTTCAATAAAGCTTTGACAAAAAAAAAAAAAAAAAAAACTGGAAGCGGATTGCTTTCTATGCAGAGCTGCACCAGATTTTGCTCTCTACAGTTTTAGTAAATCAACTCGAATGAGACTTGACGATAAAAACAAATAAGGCTTCATTTCCACTGGCGTTTTTACAGCCACTGTTAGGCTTTTTTACAGCTTAAAAACGCCTGTCCATGTTTATTTTGTAAAAAAAAAAAAAAAAAAAATTGTGAGCTGCAGCTTTAAAAATGCCGCGGTCGCGTTTTTGAGCGTTTTCGTGTGTTTTTGAGCGTTTAACGTCTGGCGTTTTTACAGCTCTACTCTGGAGCTTCAGAACGCCCTGGTCCTGCGTTTTTTTTACAGCTCAAAAACACCTATGCCATTTGCAGCTCAAAAACGCCTATGTGGGCATGACGCCATAGAATAACATGGACAGGCGTTTTTAAGCTGTAAAAAACGCCCAGAAAGTGGCTGTAAAAACGCCAGTGAAAATGAAGCCTAACTGTTCACCACAGCAGCTTGTGTAACTTTAATGCGCTACCACCGTCTCACTGCGGTAGAAATGGACAGCTGCCTTTACACTAAACAGCAGGGGTTTGGTGTTCAGGAGGCATAAAAAGGCCCTAAATGTTTTACTCTCTCACAGCTGGCTTCCCCAGTTATCGGTTTTACATTTTAACCACTTAACCCCCAGACCATATTGCTGCCCAAAGACCAGAGCACTTTTTGCGATTCGGGACTGCGTCGCTGTAACTGACAATTGCGCGGTCGTGCGACGTGGCTCCCAAACAAAATTGGCGTCCTTTTTTTCCCCATAGAGTTTTATTTTGGTGATATTTGATCACCTCTGCGGTTTTTATTTTTTGCGCTATAAACAAAAATAGAGCGACAATTTTGAAAAAAATGAATATTTTTTACTTTTTGCTATAATAAATATCCCCCAAAAATATATCAAAAAACTTTTTTTTCCCTCAGTTTAGACCGATACGTATTCTTCTACATATTTTTTGTAAAAAAAAGTCACAATAAGCGTTTGATTGGTTTGCGCAAAAGTTATAGTGTTTACAAAATAGGGGGTATTTTTATGGCATTTTTATTAATATTTTTTTTTTTTTACTAGTAATAGCGTCGATCAGCTATTTTTTTCCGGTACTGCGACATTATGGCGGACACTTTTGACACATTTTTATAGCGATCAGTGCTATAAAAATGCATTGGATTACTATAAAAATACCACTGGCAGTGAAGGGGTTAACACTAGGGGGCGGGGAAGGGGGTTAAGTATGTTCCCTGGGTGTGTTCTAACTGTGGGGGGGGGTGGGTGGCCTCACTAGGGGAAATCGCTTATCTTCTGTTTATACATTGTATGAACAGAGGATCAGCATTTCCCCCTGACAGGACCGGGAGCTGTGTGTTTACACACACACAGCAACCGGTCCCCGCTCTGTAACAAGCAATCGCAGGTGCCCGGCGGCGATCGCGCCCGCCGGGCACGCACACGCCCCTAGTATCCTGCTACAGCCGACGTAGAGCTACAGACTCTCGGGCAGGGGAGCCAACCTGCCGCCGTAAAACGATATTTTTTCAGTTGCAGGTCGGCAAGTAGTTAAAGACGATTCTCGAGTGAAACTGTACCAACAACATTTAGCTATACAATGGCCATGGCAGTTTAGATAGGACTTGTGATGGGGACACCTCACCATTAGAGGCCTTCATAGATGCAGAAACTCAGTATGTGATTAAAGCGGAGTTCCACCCAAAAATTGAACTTCCACTTTTCGGAACCATCCCCCCCTCCAGTGTCACATTTGGGGGGAGGAGGGAGCAGACACCTGTGTAATCCAGGCATTTGCTCCCACTTCCGGGCATCGATCACCGCAGTGACCTACGCCACGTCCAGCACCTTCCCCATCCCCCTGCTGTCTTCTGGGAAACACGCGGGTCCCAGAAGACAGTGGGGACTAGTTGGATCACGCAGCGCGACTCGCACATGCGCAGTAGGGAACGGGCAGTGAAGCCGCAAGGCTTCCCTTCCTGATTCCCTCAACGCATTTGGCGTCGGCACCATCCCGACAAGGGACAGATCGGGTGCAGACATTGCGGGCACCAAGGACAGATAAGTGTCCTTATATTAAAAGTCAGCAGCTGCAGTATTTGCAGCTGCCGAGTCGAAAATATTTTTCCGCTGAACTATGCTTTAAGTTGCCAACAATCCTACAAAAGTAATACGTTTTGTGCGGCTCTGACCTGTAGAACAAATGGCAAATGGTAATACTGTACCTCTTTATCTAGCGAGGCCTCTAGATGTAATGATCGGTCCGACATCAAAAAGTGTCTGGTGGTCTCGGCTACCGGCTGAGGTCCGGACTTCTCTGGGGCGAACTGTACCTTCCTGATGACCAGACGCACCGAGTTTCTGCAATGACAAAAGTCCCCTGATTAGACAGGTAAAGGGATGTACTATTATGGTCACATTTATGTTAAGCAATCCACCAGTTTTCAGAGCAAAATATTCTGGGCCATATTCTGAGTAGAGTTACGATGGAGTATCTCAGGATACTCCATCGTATCTCTCTTTTTTGACACGCGTATCTATGCGAGTGATTCCTAGAATCATTTTCGCATTGATACGCTGAAGATCCGACATGTGTAAGTCACTTACACTGTCGGATCTTAAATGTAATTCGCCGCCGGCCACTAGGTGGCGTTTACGTTCAGGTCTCATTTGTTTATGCAAATGAGCCTGATACGCCGATTCCCGAACGAATTTGCGTCGCGTAACCGTCGCTTACGTCATTTGCGTAAGCGGAAGGTTACCCCTGCTATATGAGGGGTAACCTTACGCCAGTCCTACGTATGCCATGTTAAGTATGGCGTCGGGTCCGCGTCTTTTCCCGTCGGGTACGTCGTTTTCCTAAGTCGTTCTTGAATACGACTTTACGTCAATGACGCACACGTCGGCGTCATTGACGTTTTCCGCCGAGAACTGGAGCATGCGCACTGGGCTATTTTTAGCCCGGCGCATGCGCAGTTCGATCGAAACGGGGGCGCGCTTAATTTAAATATAAGCTGCCCCCTTTGAAATACGCGGGGATACGCCGGGCCTTTTACACTATGCCTCCGCAAACTACGGAGCAAGTGCTTGAGGAATACAGCACTTGCTCCAGTAAGTTGCGGCGGCGTAGTGTAAATGGCTTACGCGAGGCCGCCGCAGAATATTGGAGAATCTGGCCCTCTGTATCCTAAGCCAGTTTATCTTTTATGAAACGCGCCAGTAGAGTAATGTGTGGGTTGAGCAGACGGGTTGGTGACCGGACTTTCCTCTGTAAATGGAGGCCGTCATGGGAGAAGTTCATCTGCTCCGGATGTTTGATTTGGCCAAACAGTTTCCACAAGGTTGGAAGTGCACAACTCGGCCAACATATCTTTCTATGCTGTAGTAATAAAGCGGAGATCCAGACAGACATTGTAAAATTCTCTGGTCTGGTGAAACAAAGAGTGAACATTTCGGTCTGAATGGCAAGCATCATGTCTGGATGAAACCAGGCACCACTCATTACCTGGCCAATACCATCCCTACAGTGAAGCATGGTGGTGGCAGCATCAGGCTGTGGGGATGTTTTTCAGTGGCAGGAACTGGGAGACTAGTCAGGATCGAGAGAAAGATGAATGCAGCAATGTACACAGATATCTTTGATGAAAACCTGCTCCAGAGGACTCTGGACCTCAGACTGGAGCGAAGGTTCATCTTCCAACAGGACAACGACCCTAAGCATACAGCCAAGATAACAAATGAGTGGCTACGGGACAACTCTGTGAATGTCCTTGAATGGCCCAGCCAGAGCCCCGACTTGAACCCGATTGAACATCTCTGGAGAGATCTGAAAATGGCTGTGCACCGACGCTCCTCATCCAACTTGATGGAGCTTGAGAGGTCCTGCAAAGAATGGGAGAAACTGCCCAAAAATAGGTGTGCCAAGCTTGTAGTATCATACTCAAAAAGACTTTCACATTGTCATTATGGCAGAGCTCGACAAATCCTGGGCGCCAGGTCGCCATGGCGACTAGAAATGGTGTCCTGGCGACTTGGCTTTTTTTGTGAGCTGGCGCCATCTGGTGGTGAGCCGTTGGTATTACAAGTTAAGCATTACAAGTTAAACAGCAATGCTAATGTAATTTTTTACTGTTTTTCACTGCCATCTTCTTCCCTCTAATTAGAACCCCCAAACATTATATTTATATTTTTTATCCTAGCACCCTAGAGAATAAAATGGTGATCGTTGCAATACTTTGTCACGCCGTATTTGCGCAGCTGTCTTACAAGCGCACTTTTTTGGGGAAAAATTACACTTTTTTTTATTAAAAAATAAGACAACAGTAAAGTTATCCCCATTTTTTTTAATATTATGAAAGATAATGTTACGGCGAGTAAAGTCATACCCAACATGTCACGCTTCAAAATTGCGTCCGCTCGTGGAATGCCGACAAACTTTTACCCTTTAAAATCTTCATAGGCGACGTTTAAAAAAATCTACAGGTTGCATGTTTTGAGTTACAGAGGAGCGCTGCTCACGTATGTGTTCGCTTCTGCGCAAGCTCGTTGGGACGGGGCGCGTTTTCTGGCTCCTAACTTTTTTAGCTGGCTCCTAGATTCCAAGCAAATTTGTCAAACCCTGCATTATGGGGTATTTTTTGTAGAATTATGGAGGAAAATAATGAATACTTTACGGATTCACTGCATGTTCCATACCTGTGGGGTTTCCATGGAAGCTAGAAATCTCTGTAGTGGGCACCACTACTACAGGGACTACCACTAGCTTCCAGGTCCTGTGCCAAGTGGCTGTCCTACATTGATCTAAACCTGTTGCCATGCCAGTGCCAAGCGACTGCCGTCCTGCATTATGAACACAGGAGACTTGCTCATTTGGCACACGCACCATTCAGAGAATGCTTTGCAATTTCATAATGAGTGCAAAGCTTCCTCTGATTGGCCGAGATCGTTTTCCACCCCGGCCAATCAGAGAAAGATAAACAGGGTCAATCTCCCAAGTGAGGACACCGACAGTAATCACAACCTGACATTTTTCTAATACCTTCTGCCTATATCCAAGAAAAAAAAATAAAGAAAAAAAATGGGGGCTTCAGCTAGCCTTTAATAAATAATTACTAAATGTATACTCATTTAAAAAAAAAAAAGTGAACTATAGTTTCCCATTAAGAAACAAAATGCTAAATACTAAAAAAGGGTAATGGTGTATGTGTGCATTGCTAGCAGTCTACCACTTCCTGCTGGCCCCTTCCTCTGCAGCCCAGGACAGGACGTGACATTGCTCCAGCCCCCGGCCACCGGAAACACTAAAGGTGCCTTGGATTATACCGATTGGGCACACTCTGCGGCTCTGTTGTGAATATGAATTACAAAACGCAGAGAAAACCGAAATAAAAAAAAGCTGAAGCAGACTTGTACCGATTTACAAAATTAGCCCGTATGATACAGTTTAAAAAGTGACACTGTCACCTACCAATCTGGGGGAAGAATGTCAGTGCCTTTTGATGGCCCAGCTCCTCAGTAAAGCGTACCCATAGATACACTCACCTCTGCAGAAGTCAATCCTGGGTAAGCCTGGCCCCCCTAGGCTCCATCTTGGCGACTGGCTTCCCAGGCTTGTGGTGTTGTCTTATGCTCCCCTTCACCCATTAGAGAACCTGAGTACGGGCTCTGATAGAGTGCGGGGGAAGTTTGGACGCTCAGATGGGAGAGTATACCTTGTCTGGGTTGCTATCAGGAGGTACTGCCTCGGAAAAGGTAAAAGCGAGCGTGACTCTTAAAAACCCAACTCCAGGAAGATCAAAGTCTACAAGGGTTAAAGCAGAGTTCCATTCAAATGTGGAAGCTCAGCTTATCTGCCTTCCCCCTCCTTTCGGGGGAGCGGGTACCCGTTTTTTTTTTTAACAGGTACCCATCCCCACTTCAGAGAGATCACGCTCTGGCGAGATCACTCGGAAGTTCGACCCCCTCCTCCTTCATGTGCAGTAGGGAACCGGCTGTAAAGCCAAATTATTTCACTGCCGGTTTCCCTTACCACGAATGGTGGCGGCAGCACCTGAGAGCCGATGGAAACATCGGCTGGGGTGCCAAGCCAACATCGCTGGATTCCAGGAACGGCAAGTGTCCCAATACTAAAAGTCAGCAGCTACACATACCCGACTTTACATATTTTTCTTGGGGGGGGGGGGGGATTGGGGGCAGAGCTTCGTTTTAACTTCTCGTTTGGTCTAGGACAGGGGCTCTCAAACTTTAAGACCAGGGCCTGGTAAATTCTCTAAAACAGGGGTCTTAAGCTGGCGGCCCTCCATCTGTTGCAAAACTACAAGTCCCACCATGCCTCTGCCTATGGGAGTCATGCTTGTCACTGTTAGCCTTGCAATGCCTCATGGGACTTGTAGTTTCTCAACAGCTGGAGGGAATTCAGCAGCAGTTCGAGATCCCTGCATCAAAAAACTTCAATGCCTCAGTAATTAAGAAGAAAATGTATACTCGCACAACAAAAAGTAAGGTCATACAAATCAGGTATTGTAATGCTGGAAGGCTCGGGATAGGGTTGGGGGTCACTATGGGGGGGAGGATTGGCCTTAGGAGGTACTGTTGAAGGGCGCCTTGTAGCACACTGTTGGAAATCGGGGGCAGTATGAAGGGCTGCAGGCCCTGAAAAGGGCTGACTGGCACTGTGGAGGCTGAGGGCTCCAAGAGAGAGGTTAGGGGGCGTTATGGGAGGCACCTGCAGCTAGCTAGAAGCCCAGATGAGGGGGGACCAGGCCTCAAAAGTGGGCCACAGCCCAGCGGTTAAGAACGACAGGTCTAGGGGACGGGAAAAGTGTTGTACTTACACAATCCTCTGCTCTCCAAGCAGAGAGCACTCCCCTATGCAGAGGCAGTGGACTGTCCCTCTGCATCCTCACATCCAATGCATCGGCCTTCATGACAACAGAGGACCTTAGAACACTGGAAAGCGGGGGAAAAGAATCTACTGGGTCAGGTCTAGAAGCACAGAGGAGCCTGCAGAACAAAGGATCAGGTATAGAAAACTGCTTCACCCCGTCTTCCTAGACCATGGGTCATCAAACTATGGCCCTCCAGTTGTTAAGGAACTACAATTCCCATCATGCCTAGTCATGTCTGTGAATGTCAGAGTTTTACAATGCCTCATGGGATGTGTAGTTCGGCAACAGCTGGAGGGCCATAGTTTGAGGATCCCTGTCCTAGACAAACGGAAAAAGTTAACTCTCACAGGGCAGGCGCAGTCTACACTGCACAGTAGGACTTTCGTTTTCCCAGGGTTCAGCTTTAAAGGACGAGCTAAAATATTTTTCTGGAAGACGTGTAAAAGATCAGAATAATGTAGATTTTGTCAACGTGACAAGATGAAGCCATTCACGCCAAAATCTGAGACATTGCAAGACCCCGACAATCACAGGAATGACTCCTAGAGGGAGAGGCATGATGGGATTTGTAGCTTCACCACCGCTGCAGTTTCCTACCCCTGCTCTACAGTGACAGTGGTGTCAATGCCCTGACCCGAGCACATTGCACAGGGTTTTTTTTCATTTTTGTTTTTTTTTAGGAAACCGTGACCTTTCATTGAGTTCTATTTTGTAGCATGTTGAAAGGTGGTAGATTGGATAGCATCACGCCGTCCCCCTCCCCCTAGAGCAAACCACTGCAACGGGGTGGTGTAAACTGGCTCGATAGGAGACCTGTATGTGGTGGGACTATCCTTGGCAAGGTTGCCCAGTGCAGTCCCCACCATGCCCGGTGTCAAGGGCCTCTTATATGTGTATTTTAGGGCCGAAACAACTAATCAATTAATCGACAACTAATCGATTATGAAATTAATCGATTACAATTTTCATAATCGATTAATCGGCCAGTAACATAATGGGGTTAAAAAAACTAAAATTAGCCCTTTATAAGGGCTGTCCAGATACCGATACTAGTATCGGTACCGATACTGAGCATTTGCGCGAGTACATGTACTCGCGCAAATGCTCCCGATGCTTCACCGATATTATTTTTTTTTTTTCGGAGAGCGGGTGGAGAGGGGGCGGAGAGAGCTGCTGCTGCTGTCTAGTCCCCAAAGAGAAAGCCAAGTCCTCCCCCCGCCGCCGCCGTCTAGTTGATCAGTGCGGGGAACATTACGGCTTTCATTTGAATAGCTGTTTGTTCCCGGCCGCGCCTCGTCATATATAGCCCCTCCCCCTTGTCCGGGCACTTTGACAGACAGATCACCCATCCCAGGATTGGATGGGTGATCTGTCTATCAAAGTGCCCGGACAAGGGGGAGGGGCTATATATGACAAGGCGCGGTGGGGAACACAGCTATTAAAATGAAAGCTGTAATGTTCCCCGCGCTGATCAATTGGGGGGGGCTAATTTTTTATTTTTGGGGACACATGGCTGCATTTGGGGACACATGGCACACATTTAAAAAAAGTATCGGTGATCGGTATCGGCGAGTACATGAAAAAAAAAGTATCGGTACTTGTACTTGGTCCTAAAAAAAAGTGGTATCGGGACAACCCTACTCTTTATAGTACAAAAAAGCAAATCGCTACTGTAAATATTACTTTCACTGTCCCACAGTAAAAAAATTAACCCCTTACAGTAGCGATTATTTGCTCTTTTTGTACTTATTTTTTTTTTTTAACCCCCATTATGTTCCTAAACATCTCAGGCCTGGGGTCACACCTCTGTTTTTTGCAGAAACACACTACGTTCATTTACATGGTTTCCTATGGGACACGTTCACATACATGATCTTTTTTCAGCTGCTGCTTTCTTAACGCAAAGCGGTGCTATTTTTTTTTTTTTGGTTCAATGTACTTTAATGGAGAAGCTGCAGAAAAGCATGTAATGTGTTTTTGCGGCCAACTAATCGATTATGAAAATAATCATTAGTTGCAGCACTAGTGTATTTATCCACTTACCTGGGAATCTGCTTTTGTTTTTGATTTTATTACTTTATAAAGCCTTTCCGAATGTATTTTGCCACAAAAATTTACCACACCCAAGACCAGGTTAAAAACTACACCGGCTCTCACGTCAGCCGACAGCAAGCTTCAGCCCGCTGTCAGCTGAAAATAGGTCAAAAGGAGCGCAGAACAAATTGCACACCCGGGATCCGTAGAAGTACAGCCAAAAAAGCATAGGCCATAATTCTCATTTAAATAATTTTCTACAAAAGGGGCTGCCAGAGACACTATTATGTTTTCTTTATGATTTCTCTTTCACAACCAGCTTATTTTTTTGGCTTTTCAACTCTTCAGATTTAATTTAACAGCAGAAAAAGACGATGTGCGGCACAATGAAAAAGCTATTTTGCCAATCTTTGCAAACAGCTGCATCGGTGGAGGAGGAAGTGGATGCGGAGGCCAGGAGGATGTGGTTTTATATTATAATAGACAGGTTGATAGTCAATGACAAATCCGTCATAACTAACCTCAGGGTGTGATCTCAAAAACAAAAGCTGCTGAAATCGCAGCAAAAATATAACCGGTACCCTGTTGTACCACCTGCACGCTTGTGGGGAGGAGAAAAATAATGGGGAACAAATTGGTGCCATTTTCAAATAATACAAAAAAGAAAAACATTTAATTATTTATGCGCTGCACAGTGGAAAAAAGGCCTAAAGCCCAACTCCGGGCAAAAAAAATATGTTTGGGTGGGGCTGTGTCAGAACTGCATAGGTTAAAGTGGTTGTAAAGGTACAATTTTTTCCCCTAAATAGCTTCCTTTACCTTAGTGCAGTCCTCCTTCACTTACCTCATCCTTCCATTTTGCTTTTAAATGTCCTTATTTCTTCTGAGAAATCCTCACTTCCTGTTCTTCTGTCTGTAACTCCACACAGTAATGCCAGGCTTTCTCCCTGGTGTGGAGTGTTGCGCTTGTCCCCTCCCTTGGGCTACAGGAGAGTCAGGACGCTGTCTATGTTGCAGATAGAGAAAGGAGCTGTGTGTTAGTGGGCGTCCTGACTCCTGTAGTCCAAGGGAGGGGGCGAGCACGACACTCCACACCAGGGAGAAAGCCTTGCATTACTGTGTGGAGTTACAGACAGAAGAACAGGAAGTGAGGATTTCTCAGAAGAAATAAGAACATTTAAACGCAAAATGGAAGGATGAGGTAAGTGAAGGAGGACTGCACTAAGGTAAAGGAAGCTATTTAGGAAGAAAAAAATTGTACCTTTACAACCCCTTTAACTGCTTGTTTTTATCTAGAGCAGTGGTTCTCAACGCCTGTCCTCAGGACCCAACAACAGGCCAGGTTTGCAAGACTGAAACACATCGCAGGTTGTATAGATGGCTGATCAGTGATTGCAGTATTCTAGTCTGCCTCTCCCCTAGCATAATACTAAAAATCTGGCCTGTTAGTGGGTCCTGAGAACAGGAGTTGAGAATCACTGGTCTAGGGCAGTGGTCATCAACCCTGTCCTCCAGGGCCCACCAACAGGCCAGATTTTATGTATTACCTTGGGGAGATGCAGACTAGAATACTGCAATCACTGAGGAGCAAATGATATCAGCTGTGATGTATTTCAGTTATCTTGCAAATCTGGCCTGTTAGTGGGTCCTGAGGACAGGGTTGATGACCACTGGTCTAGGGGATTGGAGAACAGAGGTCATCATGCCCCCACAAGACCGGTCCCTTGCAGCTCCTGCGCCCCCCTCCCCGCAGTCTGGCGGTCTTGTGCGGTAGACTGCTCCTGACGTCATCATCATGCCCATAGATCTACTCTGGAAGGGATGATGTCAGGAATAGTCCACTGCTGGATCTTGGGGGAGTGCAGTTTGCCGGTCGAGTGGAGGATCGGGTGAGCACAAGCTTTTTCTCCTCTCATCTGGACAAAATGAGCCGTTAACCTGTGAAGTACGGGCACAACCCCACTGCATGAAAAAAAAAATTTCGCCCGGAGTTGGACTTTACATGCTCCTCTATACTCGGATGGGCTGCCTGTTTCTCGACGTTCCCCTGCAGTCCAGCACTATGGAAGAAGTCAAGGGCATCAAAAAACCAACAACTTCACTTAACGCTTTTCTGCATGAGGGAGCCGGCTCTTTAAGAGGCTCTTAAAAAGAATCCCACCCCCCTCCCCATCAACCCCCCTTCTGTAGAAAGAGATATGAATAAGACCTGCCACTAAGATCCTTGTTCAGGCACTTCCTGTTTTGTGTTGACAACCGTGTCTCGCAAACGTGATCTGGTGTTGTCACCTTGTTCCATGCACCCCTGGTGAAGATTACCAGTAGCTTTGCCAACAGGCATGGTCCAGTGTTGTCAATTTCATTAAGTCAGTACAGAGCAAGGATTCCCAGCATATTCTGGGATTGCACGCATCTCAGACCTGGAAGCTCATTGGTAACTATGCAAAGCTGCACTAGATTGCGCATGCACCAGTGTTAGTAAATCTCCCCCACAGTGTTTTAACAAACCTAATACCCAGTTAGGCTTTAGATCTACAAGATAGTTGGGCATGTCAGACAAGTCCTAAAGCTAAATTCCAGCCTTCCCTTCAGTCTTGCACGGTTGTACAGGCTCCTCTCCTGTACTGAAATGGCCTACTCTGATTTCACTACACACTGGGAGCTTCTCACAATGTGCATTAGAAGCTTCCGCAAATCAGGTAGAGCCTGGATCATTCCTAGGCTGGAGGATCCCCAACAAATGTAGCCTGCCTAGGAACACTCAACTTCTCCAGGCTAACATCCACCCATATTTCAAGATATCCTGCAATACATGGATTATTACTGTCCCGTCTCATGTAATCCATGATATCAGTTTTCGGTCATCCTATGCCCCTAGAGGAATAGGATGAACCTAGATGCAAGAGTCATTGGTGAAGCTGGCACAGGAGTACCCCACATCCTTCAAGAGCCTCTGGGTCCTACGGGCCATAGCATTACAGGCCCTTTCACACGGACATGTCCATGTATGAGCTCCGCTTGATCCCTGTTGAGCAGGCAGGTAACAGGTCTGTCTCTACACACTGTGAGGGACCAACCTTTCAGGGATGAAGACGGACCGTAGAGTCAGTTTTCATCCAATCCGCCGGATAAAAAATAGGGTTTACATCCGTCACACTTTAGCGGATCGGAGAGGGTAGGATGTCAGCGGACATGTCACCGTTGACATCCGTTGCCCCATAGACCTGCACGGAGCGTCCGTTCAGATCCGCCTAAAAAACTGAACGGTCCGCCCGTGTGAAAGGGGCACAAGACATTTTGATAAATGCACAACACCTCTGAAAAGCTGGCCTACTGCTTGCATCAGGGCTGAGGGCTCTTTATAGAGGATCACTGAGGCCGGGTCACTGGGTCTAAAATAAGGTATGCAATAAAAAATATAAAGGTGTAAAAAATTTAAAAAAAAAAAATTGACGGGGGGAGGGGGGGGGGGGGGGGTAAAGGAAAGATAAATAAGCAGGTTACACTTCAGTGCACATTGTAAACCCAAGACATTTAACTAGTACTGGGGGAATTGAAATATTCTAGACATTGTGCAGTCTTGTACAAAATTGGAAGTGCAACATGAAACGTAGGCTACCATGACTTTAGCAACAGTCCCTGTGGCTGCTGCCTCACGTTTCTTCCTCATTTTGGCAGCACGAGATGTAAAGACAAGACAAAGCTGCTGATCAGATAGGGGTCTGTGAGAAGAGATTAGAAGCAGTGAAGGTTTGTACTATTCTAAGGTTTGTTGCTATTCAGCACCTTCTAAGAAATCACAGGATAAGGGCGAGGAGGGGGCCGATCTCCCAATTTGACACAATTTGAAGGCCAAGGAACACACCAGACAGGTCAAGAATAAAGTTGTGGAGAAGATTAAAGCAGAGTTAGGTTATAAAAAAAAAATCCCAAGCTTTGAACATCTCATGGAGCTCTGTACAATCCATCATCTGAAAATGGAAAGAGTATGGCACAACTGCAAACCTACCAAGACATGGCCGTCCACCTAAACTGACCGGCCGGGCAAGGAGAGCATTAATCAGAGAAGCAGCCAAGAGGCCCATGGTAACTCTGGAGGAGCTGCAGAGATCCACAGCTCAGGTGGGAGAATCTGTCCACAGGAAAACTATTACACACTCCACAAATTTGGTCTTTATGGAAGAGTGGCAAAAAAAAAAAAGACATTGTTAAATGAAAATTATAAGAAGTCCAGTTTGCAGTTTGTGAGAAGTCATGTGGGGGACACAGCAAACTTGTGGAAGAAGGTGCTCTGGTCAGATGAGACCAAAATTTAACATTTTTGGCCCAAAACGTTGTGTGGCAGAAAACTAAACACTGCACATCACCCTGAACACACCATCCCCACTGTGAAACATGGTGGTGGCAGCATCATATTGTAGGAATGCTTTTCTTCAGCAGGGACAGGGAAGCTGGTCAGAGTTGATGGGAAGATGGATGGAGACAAATACAGGACAATCTAAGAAGAAACACTGTTAGAGTCTGCAAAAGACTTGAGACCGGGGTGGAGGTTCACCTTCCAGCAGGACAACGACCCCAAACATACAGCCAGAGCTATAATGGAATGGTTTAGATCAAAGCATTTTCATGTATTAGAATGGCCCAGTCAAAGTCCAGATCTAAATCCAATTGAGAATCTGTGGCAAGACTTGAAAATTGCTGTTCACAGATGCTCTCCATCCAATCTGAGCTTTAGATATTTTGCAAAGAAGAATGGGCAGAAATGTCCCTCTCTAGATGTGCAAAGCTGGTAGAGACATCCCCAAAAAGACTTGCAGCTGTAATTGCAGCGAAAGGGGGTTCTACAAAGTAGAATTTTAAAAAACATTTATCGTTTTCCTTCCACTTCACAATTATGTGTCACTTTGTGTTGGTCTATCACATAAAATCCCAATAAAATACATTCACATTTTTGGTTGCAACATGTGGAAAATTTTAAGGGGTGTGAATACTTTTTCAAGGCACTGTATGTAGCACAGAGTTGTGAAAGTGGACACTTATGTGTATGTAGATGTCCCTTTTAAAATAAAGGGGGGGGGGGGGGTTTGGGAGAGATGGAATCCTTCACTTTTATATAGAGTATCATTTGTGCTCCTAGAAGAGCATTATATGAGGTTTTCCCCATTTCAAAAAGTTATAGCCATTGGTGGTCCGAGGTCTTTGTTTTGAGTCATTTTGACAGCCTACGGGTGGTACTTTCTGGTGTGAGAAATGAACCCAGCTTTACAAAATACCTTGGGACACAGGAGAATTAGGTTTACATTATTTATGTGTAAAATGATATATACAGTATCTCACAAAAGTAAGTACACCCCTCACATTTTTGTAAATATTTTATTCTATCTTTTCAACACTGAAGAAATGACAATTTGTGTCTACAATGTAAAGTAGTGAGTGTACAGCTTGTATAACAGTGTACATTTGCTGTTCTCTCAAAAATAACTCAACACACAGCCATTATGATCTAAACAGCTGGCAACAAAAGTGAGTACACCCCTAAGTGAAAATGTACAAATTGGGCCTAAAGTATCCATATTTTGTGTGGCCACCATTATTTTCCAGCACTGCCTTAATCCTCTTGGGCATGGAGTTCACCAGAGCTTCACAGGTTACCACCGGTGTCTCTTCCCCTCCTCCATGATGACATCACAGAGCTGGTGGATGTTAGAGACATTTTCCACCTTCCGTTTGGGCATGGCCCACAGATGCTCAATAGGGTTTAGGTCTGGGGACATGCTTGGCCAGTCCATCACCTTTACCCTCAGCTTCTTTAGCAAGGCAATGATCATCTTGGAGGTGTTTGGGGTCGTTATCATGTTGGAATATTGCCCTGCGGCCCAGTCTCCAAAGGGAGGGGGATCATGCTCTTCTTCAGTATATCACAGCACATGTTGGCATTCATGGTTCCCTCAATGAACTGTAGCCCCCCAGTGCCGGAAGCACTCGTGCCGCCCCAGACCATGACACTCCCACCACCATGCTTGACTGTAGACAAGACACACTTGTCTTTGTACTCCTCACCTGGTTGCCACCACACATGCTTGATACCATCTGACACCAAATCGGTTTATCTTGGTCTCATCAGACCACAGGACATGGTTCTAGTAATCCATGTCCTTAGTCTGCTTGTCTACAGCAAACTGCAGGCTTGCATCATCTTCCTTCTGTGACAACAGCCATGCAGACCAATTTGATGCAGTGTGTGGCGTATGGTCTGAGCACTGACAGGCTGGCCCTCCCACCCCTTCAACCTCTGCAGCAATTCTGGCAGCACTCATACGTCTATTTCCCAAAGACAACCTCTGGACATGATGCTGAGCACGTGCACTCAACTTCTTTGGTCGACCATGGCGAGGCCTGTTCTGAGTGGAACCTGTCCTGTTAAACCGCTGTATGGTCTTGGCCATGGTGCTGTAGCTCAGTTTCGGGGTCTTGGCAATCTCCTTATAGCCTAGGCCAGTGATGGCGAACCTTGGCACCCCAGATGTTTTGGAACTACATTTCCCATGATGCTCAGCTACTCTAAAGAGTGCATGAGCATCATGGGAAATGTAGTTCCAAAACATCTGGGGTGCCAAGGTTCGCCATCACTGGCCTAGGCCATCTAGAGCAACAGTTCTTTTTTTCAGATCCTCAAGCCTCGTACACACGCAAGGTTTTCTTGGAACGAAAACTGCTGGCAGAGCTTTCTTGCCGAGTAAACCAAGTGTGTGTACGAGGCTTTGAGGTTTCTCGTCAATAAAACTACCCAGAATCTCAACAAGAAAAATAGAGAACCTGCTCTCTATTTTCTCGTAGTGAGATTCTCGGCAGTGTTTTCCTGCCGAGAAACCCGAGCATGTGTATACTTCTCCATGGAAACCCACGCATGCTCGAAATGACTGACGCATGCGCGGTAGCTTCCAAGGCATAGGTAGGGTGAAGCAAGATGGCGGCGACGGCATCGCCTGTGATGAGCGCATGCTCGTCATAGTCGATGACGTCACCGCATTCGTGCCATTCAAAAGAACGGCGGCTCTTTTGAATGGAGTGTCTGTACACTCAGCCGGCAAGAGAATCTTGCCAAGAATCTCGTCAGGAAAAACAACGTTTTTTTCCTGACGAGATTCTGGGCCGCGTGTACAGGGCTTTAGAGAGTTCTTTGCCATGAAGTGCCATGTTGAACTTCCATTGACCAGTATGAGAGAGTGAGAACACCAAATTTAACACACCTCCTCCCCAATCACACCTGAGACCTTGTAACACTAACGCATCACATGACTCCGGGGAGGGAAAATGGCTAATTGGGCCCAATTTGGACATTTTCACTTCACCATTTTCCTTCCAATTCACAATTACCGTATTTATCGGCGCATACGCGCACTTTTTTCCCCCTTAAAATCAGGGAAAAATCATGGGTGCACGATACACGTCGATTCCCCGCTTCCTGTGTTGTGTTTGAACGCCGCCGCCGACATATACCGAGCGCAGTACACTCGGCCAGGCTCGGGCCCGAGTGTACTGCGCTCGGTATATGTCGGCGGCAGCGTTTCAAACACAGCGCGAGAAGCGGGGAGGACACCACCAAGGCTGCAGACGGACGCCGGACCAGACAAGGCCGCCGATGGACGCCGGGCAAGACACCGTCGAGGGGCATTCAAACTAAGTATTTTGTTTTTTTTCCTGAAATTTCCCTTCCAGGTTGGGGTGCGCGCTATACGAAGATAAAATACGGTACGTGCCACTTTGTAAGCTATTTCAGTACAAGTGAAGAGCCTGTACAACTGTGCAAGGATGAAGGCAAGGATGAAGGCAAGGATGAAGGCAAGGATGAAGGCAAGGATGAAGGCAAGGATGAAGGCAAGGATGAAGGCAAGGATGAAGGCAAGGATGAAGGCAAGGATGAATGAATTAATAAGTGAAAAGGTTAATGTAATAAAAGCATTTTGCACTTTGTGAAAAGAAGTCTCTTTGCGGTCTGTCAACTGACATTATTTGCACCAAATGACTGTATGGATGTTACTAGCGAAGCCGTTTCCAACCACAGATTGCCAAACTGCTCTTTCTCTGACACATCCGCAGAGTGATGCCCCATACAGACGGTCGTTTTTTGTGATGAAAAAAAAAATGACGTTTGAAGTGATGAAAAAAAACGACATTTTTGAAACTTCATTTTCAAAAACGATGTAGCATACACACCATCATTTTGAAAAATGATGAACAAAGTGACGGCACTCTAAAGGGGAAGTTCTATTCGCCTTGAGGCTGCTTTTAGCTGGTTACTTGTTAGTAAAAGACGATTCGTGCTTTTTTGTCTGTTAAAGCGTGATGAATGTGCTTACTCCATTATGAATGGTAGTTTTACCTCCCGTCTCAAAACTTGCTTCTGGGCATGTGCGGGTTTAAAAACGTCGTTTTGCCCACACACTATCATTTTCATTGACACAAAAAATGACATTTTGAAAAACGACACAAAAAATTCGAGCATGTTCGAATTTTTTTTTGGTCGTTTTTCTGAAGACATAAAACGACATTTTCCCCACACACTATCATTTTAAATGACGTTTTCAAAAACGTCATTTTTTTTCATCACAAAAAACGATCGTCTGTATGGGGCATGAGACGACGGTGTCTGTCAGGACTGAGGAAGGGACTTGTGCCATCTATAGAAGAATCTTTCTCTCACAAAGATCTGTGGAAGAGCGTCTTAAGGCGGAGTTCCACCTAAAAATTGAACTTTCTGCTTAACCCACTCCTCACCCCCTTACATGCCACATTTGTCATGTAATTTTTTTGGTGGGGGGGAGTGGGGGATTCAGGAGAAGGGGACTTCCTGTCCCACTTCCTCCTTTCGCCGAGGGGCTGGAAAAGCTTTTAGCTTAATCGCCTTTTCACAGCCCCTCCCTGTAGGCGAGCGCCTGTCCAATCGGACCGCGCATGCGCAGTGGGTGCCCGGCCGTGAAGCCGAAAGCTGTCACTGCCGGGTGCCCACACTAAGAATGAAGACGCTGGCCGGCGAGGGGGGGGGCAAGGAGCGGAGCCCTAGCCGGCGCGTCGCTGGAGCCGTGGAGCAGGTAAGTGTCTTTGTAGCTGCTGACTTAATAAACTTAAAAAAAAGGTGGAAAACCCCTTTAAGTCATATGTAATGGACCGGTGTTACTAAACGGACCTGTCACTGCAGAGTCATACCCTACACAGGGTGCAACCAGATCATTTCACACCCAATTCGCAGATGCGACTCGGCCCTCCAACATAACCCACTCCGTTATTCTGCTTCCAAGCCCCTTTCTACCTTCGCAAGATCTCCAGCCAAACTTCTACACACAGGGCTGAAAGCGTTTTTACTGATAATTTTTAAAAAATTGTGGTCAGCCGCTCTTGCGAGTGACGAATCTGTCACGTTACATGGTCTGAAGAGTGAAACCACTGTGCATGCCTCCACCTTCATGACTTCCTGCGTCATTTGCTTACCCAAATGTGAAATGTACAAAACGTTTCTTCTATTGACAGATAACTGATCCTTACTTTTTTTTTTTTTTAAATCCCATGTGACACATAATGCTCAAAATATAAATCTTAAATAAATCCACCAAAATCTTATATCCAAAATTAGATAGATCACAGGTGTCAAACACAAACCCGCGGGCTGAATCCGGCCCTCCAGGCCATTTTCCTGTTTTTGGTTGCCAAATTTAATATAAGACCCGGGCTTATTTTTGGGGACAACGTGCTACCGTGTTTCCCCGAAAGTAAGACCTACCCCGAAAATAAGACCTGCACCAATTTTCAAGGAGGGCTGCAATATAAGCCCTACCCCGAAAATAAGCCCTAGCGTGTGCGTTTCTGTAATCTAATCTGTAGTCAAATACCTTCGGTATACAGTGACACTCGGCGTTCAGCTTATCTCCTCCTCTTTTTCTTCCTGTCAGCAGGGGATCTCGCCCTCCCTCCCTCTGCAATGCTCGGATCGCCGCAGGCTATGAAAGTGCAGAGGAGCACTCAGCTGATCTCCTTCTCCTGCTTGTCAGCGGGGAGGATCTCCGCCCCCCTTCTCTCTGCAATGCTATTTCACGGGGGGCTATGGAAGGCGCCGAGGGGCGCTTAGCTGATGTTTTATTTTCCTGCCTGTCGGTGGGGGATGTCTGCCCCCCCTCCCTCTGCAATGCTTGGATCGTGGGAGAGAGCTCCAGCCGTCTATGGAAGCGCCACACTGGGGATTCCTGCCAGGCAGGCAGGGAGAGGGGGCAAGAAGACAGCACGTGAAATGGTAAGCCCTACCCCGAAAATAAGCCCTACTGTGTTTTTGATTGCCAAAATTAATATAAGACCCGGGCTTATTTTCGGGGAAACACGGTACTTCCCTGAAAATAAGCCCGGGTCTTCTAAAAAACCTGCCTTGAAATGAAACCCTCCAGCGGCACGTTGATAGGGCTTCCATCTTTGAATGGTGGAGATACAATGTCACTCCAATGGACAGGAGTCACAGCCGCGGCACAGCGATGTGAAAGGGACGGCATACTCCAATATGCCGCCCCTTCAGATCGAATTGCACATGTGCAGATGAAGTCACCAACTGCAGAAATAGAGAATATCTCCTAAACGGTGCATGTTTAGGAGATATTCCTTGTATGTACAGGTAAAGCTTTATTATAATCTCATCTGCAGCTACAAGTCACCAAGTGATGTTAACTAATCACTTTAACTATGGGGTTGAATTACTAAAACTGGAGAGTGCAAAATCTAGTACACACCTCTGCATAGAAACCAATCAGCTTTTTTTTTTTTTGGTCAAAGCTTAATTGAACAAGCTGAAGTTGCAAGCCAATTGGCTACCATGCACAGCTGCACCAGATTTTGCACTCCAATCCAATTTTAGTAAATCAACCCCTATGCAATGTTCGATAACAAAAAAAAAAAATCGGACTTTCAGCAGCCAATCCAGGCATGCATGGCCAGCCACCATCTATCTGTAGGTTACAAAAGCCCTGAAAATGCCCGAAAGTCATTTAGGATTTCAGGACCCCTGGGAAAGTAAACCCTCTTATTATTTTCAGCCAAGAAAGCCGCCATCTTGGCCTCTGACCTGCAACTACCATGGTGCTGCACAGGTGATCAGTTATGACACCAGCCATTTGATGGTTCGACAGTTTGGTTGAGAGCACAACCAATGTGACAGTTACATTCCCAGCATGGCAGAATGTAACATTTTTGAAACTGTTAAAAATGTTGGGTTTAGTTCCGCTTTAAAAGAAAACCTGGCACAAGATCGGGCGCCCATCCTGACCGCCATCTAAAAATACTTGTGGCTTGTATGGCTTTACAAAGAAACAAACAACCAGCCAACTTTCAAAAAAAGCAATGGCAGACTCCATACACCTCATGACAGGTTCCATTATGAATGAAGGTGTCTGCAGGTAATGCGCATTGCCTTCTTTTAAAACTTAAATTGTCATTACATGAGACCTTCACTGGTTTCCAGGTAATGTATACAGCTAGCTACCTGTTTAACCACTTAACCCCCGGACCATATTGCTGGTCAAAGACCAGGCCACTTTTTGCGATTCGGCACTGCGTCGCTTTAACGGACGATTGCGTGGTCGTGCGACGTGGCTCGCAAAAAAAATTGGCGTCCTTTTATTCCCACAAATAGAGCTTTCTTTTGGTGGTATTTGATCACCTCTGCGGTTTTCAGTTTTTGCGCTATAAAACAAAAAGAGAGCGACAATTTTGAAAAAAAAAATATATTTTACTTTTTGCTATAATAAATATCCCCCAAAAATATATAAAAAAAACTATTTTTTTCCTCAGTTTAGGCCGATACGTATTCGTCTACATTTTTTTTTTTACAAGAAATATCGCAATAAGCGTTTATTGATTGGTTTGCGTAAAAGTTATAGCGTTTACAAAATAGGGGATAGTTTTATGGCATTTTTATTAATATTTTTTTTTTCTACTAGTAATGGTGGCGATCAGCGATTTTTTCGGCACTGCGACATTATGGCGGACACTTCGGACACTTTTGACACATTTGACACACACAGCTCCCGGTTCTCGCTCTGTAACGAGCGATCGCGGGTGCCCGACGGTGATCACAACAGCGACGCGCGTCGGTGTCAGGGGCGAGCGGGGGGGCGCGTGCCCCTATTGCAGTGAAATGCAATTAGCAGACCTGCAGCTGTTGCAAAACTGTTGCAAGTCCCATCATGCCTCTGGCTGTCATGCTTGTGGCTGTCAGTGTCTTGCTATTCCTCATGGGATTTGTAGTTCTGCAACAGCTGGAGGTCCGCTAATTGCATATCCCTGCCCTATTGGCTGCTGGGAGAGGCGACGTATAGCTACGTGCTCTCACCCAGCAGAGCCGACCTGTATAACTGCGGCGGCTGGTCGGCAAGCAGTTAAAACAAAAATATGGCTTTTCTGTTAGACTGGACAATTAGGTTACCAGCACATTGATCTACTGCATACCTTTTGATTTCAAAGCAGCCAGTATCATGAAAGCCTGTGCCATGTGACTGTCAGAGGTGCAATTTTAGCTCCAATGAGGCTATTTCAAGCATCCTAATCTAATCTGCTACATTTAGTCACCAGGCAACTTTGTGTACAAAGCAGGTGCAGTCTGACCTAAAGGTGTGATCTCTCGGAGGAACGCACGTATTGGGAAAGACACCTGCGCCGGTCCCCACGGACAACGCAACGGTCCATGCTGAGCACAGTCAGCTGATGCTCCGACCATCTCAAATAGATGCGAGCAAAGCCACAGGCAAGAACAGGCAATGGAAATAACACCAACCTCTAATTTTACCAACCCACTCGGAAACAAGTCACCTTTACAATCATAACAGTTTATAACGATTTTCTCCACCCATATTGCGTCTGAGATGACACCACCAGGAGAAATTACCCATCATTATCTCTACAAGGTTTTCCGATCTTGCCGAGATAGAAACACAACCAGGTAAACAAGTTCTAAATAACAAAGCATCCCTTGCCATACACTAGAAATTATATTCCTAAATAGTCCCATTACCGCCGGCAAGTAAGCCAACAGTTTTAAGTATTACGCGTGCTTAAAGATGGGAATTGTAACAGGAGTCACTTTTGGGCACAGATTGAGCCAGGAGATGGGGTACACATATTGGATTGTTTTGGCGTGGACAGTGATCTACAGTATATTCCTTAATGCCTGCAAAGAATATTCTATGACTCATTTCTATGCTTAGCCCTGACTGGTGACATGCTAATTGAGTCAGGGCCTGGAAGACATTTCATTGTCCTTGTGTAAAGGTGTTAATCCAGGTCTGCTCCTAGACCTCTAATTATGTATGCTAAATACTGTTTATGTGTGGAATGTACTTGTCGGAGACAGAGCGTCTGTCTGGGGATGTGGATTGGAAGGAGATCATTGTGTGATGGTGTTTTGTTTGTTATGCTGTTAATGAAAGAATGTTTAGTAATTAGCCTTAGTGTGTGATTAGGGGGGTAGAGATTTCATTGTCCCTTTGAATACTTCCATGCCTTGTACATAAGCTGAGAAGAAACCATTAAAGTTGTCTTCATTTTGAAACCAGTAATGGAGCAAGTCTCGTTATTCTGGGATGTCTGATGTCTGCTGGACGGTTGGTGTTTCAGATGAGCTGTCGTGGATGGGATGGAAGGTCGTAAACGGTGGTGACCGTTACAGGAATAATAAACTGTGTTTGATTCCTGAAGAGCTATGGCCATTTCCGTGAAGTACATTGGGAGTCAATGGTGAAGGTCAGATTAAAGAATACTTTTAAAGCTAAAGTTAGGTCTAAATTACGAATGTAAAGAAAAAAGAAAAAAGAAAAAAGGGGGGGGGGGTGACAATTGCCTCTGAAGCAGCGAAACCAGTTTGGCTTACAGCCTTGCTCCTGCGCTGCCAGCTTCTGGCATACCTCTACCATTTATCTAAGAAACTTTGACTTCTCAGACATGGACTCCTAAACCTCCACTTGCTATACAAGTACAGCTTGGACCTCTCAAGATCCACATGGATGGCCAAGTACATTTTCTCTACTTGAGTGTTATATGGCTTGGAGAACTCTTCTTTGATCTAAAAACTCATGGCTCCCATACTGGGCAATAATGAATTACATACCACAAAGTTGGAGGAGTTCTCTTGTGTCTACCTAGTTGCCAACAAAGGGAGGGAAGATGATATACCATCAGCCAGGAGTCTCCAAACTTACTAAATAAAGGGCCTGTTTACTGTTCTTCAGACTTTGGAGGGGTTGGACTCTGGCCATTTGGAGAAGAAAATGTCTTGGCATCAGTAAGAGTAAATAAGGTCCCCGTCTTGGGTATGAAGGGGAAAAATTGTGCCCCATCATTGGCGGCAGTGGGAGGAATAATGGTCCATTGTTGGGGTCAGTGGCAGAAATGATGCCCATGGTTGGTGTCAGTGGGGGGAAAATAGTACCTTGTATCAGAAAGAAGAATAGTGCTCCAAGGGCCAGGTAAAGTTAAGCGAAGGGGCACATCTGGCCCCCGGGCCGAAGTTTGGAGACCACTGCTATAAGCGACGATGGGGGCACCTCTCCCTGTGAGTTTTCCAGTTATGCCTGATGTTTGATATACAAGCCATTATTCACTCTGGCTCCATGCCGCTTATATGGTTGTAATGCCGCGTACACACGATCAGAATTTCCGTCTGAAAAACCTTGGATGGTTTTTCCGACGGAATTCCGCTCAAGCTTGGCTTGCATACACACGGTCACGCGAAAGTTCTCAGAATTTTCGACCATCAAGAACGCGGTGACGTACAACACTACGACGAGGCAAGAAAATAAAGTTCAATGCTTCCGAGCATGCGTAGGACTTCCGCTCGTCGCAATTGCATACAGACTAACGGAATTTCCGATAGGAATTTTTTCTGTCAGAAAAATAGAGAACCAGCTCTCAATCTTTTCTTGGCGGAAATTCCAAAAGCAAAAGTCCGATGGAGCATACACACGGACGGGATTTCCAACAAAAAGTTCACATTGGACTTTTGCTGGTGGTATTTCCGATCGCGTGTACGCGGCATTAGTCATCCAACACATTTTATTGAAGGAGGTCACCCTCATGGGACTTTAAATGTCATTAGCCACATGTAGTGGCCCATCACATTGTTCATACATGGGTTGGTCTCATGCTACAGCCCAAAATAATTAAAATGCCACTGGCCATATAGAGTGGCCCAATGACATCATTTATATGTGGATTGGTCCCCCTTACAGTCTATGAGAAGATCCTTTAATGGACTTTGAGTAACAATCAACTATATACCAGCCCTGGAATATTATTCTACTAAGAGATCTTTTTAGGAATCCTGAAAAACATCAAATATATATATATATATTATGGAAGGAGAAGTTTTTGATCCGAGTTAATGTAGACCGTGCCCCCCCCCCCTGGAGTACACACACCCATGAACCCTTGACATCACATTTTTTGGGAGGAGGGGGGGTGCTTACACAATTTTTCTGCAGCTGCCATGGCTGTGGTTTAGGTAATTGGACAATTATGATTTGATTAGCTGGATAGTGGGGTTTTGCATTTTCTAGATTATTTATGTTTAATCAAGTCATTTTTCTTTATTCTTACATGTATCAGACCAATTTGCCAGGTCCCCTCATACAATACACATCGGATACATTGCACATTTTTTTATATTGAGGTTGAGCTTGGTCTGGGCTTTTATTCATTTTTTCCAACATAAAAATGGAGCACAAGGGACATAACTTACAAGATCCACCATACATATACAGTGGAACCTCAGATTACGAGCATAATCTGTTCCAGAAGAAATATCGTAATCCAAAGTACTTGCATATCAAAGCGGGTTTCCCCATTGAAGTCAATGGAAACGAAAATAATTAGTTCCACATTGACTTCAATGGCATGCAATACCGCAGGTGGCCGGAGGTGGGGGAAGGCACCACATAGCCTCGGAAACAAACGTAAAGGCCAGAGGACAGCTCAGCTAACCTCGGCAAACCTCGAAAACAAAGTATTTCTGAGCAGCGCCGTTCGGCTCCGGCGCCCACCCACCTCAGGCCAAACGAGGTACTCCACACCACTTTGGCTTGAATCCTGCTTGTTGTGCGAGACAACACTCGCAAACAGAGTTAGAATTTTTTTGAATACAGTGCTCGTATTGCGAAACGCTTATTAACCGCGTTACTCGCAATCCGAGGTTCCACTGCATGTCATATTACAGCTTCTATGAATGACACAGGAGCCATCACCCACCAGTGCCCTATTCAGAGATCCTGTATCTATAGCTGTATTATGGCTTCTATGAATGGTGGGTTTGGCAGGAAAGGGCGGGCATAATCAAGTTCCCCTAATGAGAGATCAGTTGTACTAACCCTTACTGCACAGGAAGATTATGACAGCAGGAGCGGGATGTAAAGGAAAAAAAAAATTCTCCTAACAATAAGATTCCGCATAAGGAACACGCAATACTAAAATGTAAGTTATGTCCCTTGTGCTGATTTTTTGGTTTGTAATTTAAGCTAAAAAACCTACACTTTAAATGGGGTTTCTTTTGTGTTTTTTCATATTTTGTCATTTGAACTTAAACAAACGCTCCTGAATATTTTTTTTCTCCGACGGGCAGTGAGTAAAAACTGCCTTCGTGGGATAAACAAGAGAAAAATCGAAGCAGGTATGGCACCCTTTGGCTGCTGTATGGTACAGCATGCATGACTGCCAGCTACTGCCAAGTTAGACAATTCCATTTTGATCATTACAACGCATTACACTGTATGACTTGTATGTCTTCACATTAAGTTCAGCAATTCCTGTGAGTAAAACGAAAGCCATAACCAATGCCTGTATATAACAAGGTCTTCATCCAGCCATACCTTTTGTGCATCTTCTCCTCCATGGACTTGGCGCAAAAGGCACGTATTTCATAGTCAACACCGCAGGCCTGAGGACAGAAAGTTACAGAGTGAGAACTGCATAAGGGTTTAGTTTCTTTGTTTACAGAAAATTTACAGTAGCCCTTCCCGCTCTCCTAATTATTGTATGTTCTATGGATCTCAAATGTAGACTTTGTACTGCAAGACCATCCAAAACCTTCATGGCCTGGCAACCACCCTCACTTCCTTTTTGCTGCCAAGGCTTCCCATCACATTAATTGGCCAAGAGGAAGAAACAGGACAGAGTGTTAAGATTGAAGGACTCGTCAGCATTTGAAAAAAAAGGACCAGGGTTTTGGGGGATGCAACCCTTGTAACCCCAGTACCCAAGGGGCTTCTTGTGCGAATGCCAACAAGAGCTTTCATGGTAATACTCTGCATGCTCCCGCCCAGAAAGCCATATTCTGAAAATCAACAAAAAAGTAAAAAAAGTGTGCGCCGGCACATATATTACTCATAATATATATTTAAAACACACACCTCTAACAGTAATGCAATAAAAGAGCATGGTCATTCAAATTTCACATGTTGGTAGAGCAACGCTTCCTCTACAGCGACTTCTCTTTTTCATTGCAGGTTAATAATGGATTCCAAGCAGAAGCAATATGACATCCTTGAGTTCTTGACAAATACAGGGTGCAGGCTGTCCGACATCCACAGAAGGCAACATATAGCCGGATTCAGGTAGAGCGGCGCTTCTTTAGTTCGGCGTAGCGCATCCCATTTGCACTACGCCGACGTAACATAGGGAGGCAAGTACTGTATTCACAAAGCACTTGCTCCCTAAGTTACGTTGGCGTAGCGTAAATGGGCCCGCGTAATTCAAAGTAGGCTGGTAGTGGGCGTGTTGTATGGTAATGAATCGTGACCCCACGTAAATGACGCGCCTAACGAACGGCGCAATGCGCTGTCCGTGGACGTATCCCAGTACGCATGCTCAAAATCACGTCCCAAATAGTCAATGCTTTCGACGTGAACGTAACCTACGCCCAGCCCCATTCAGGTACGACTTACGCAAACGACGTGAAATTAGACGGCTGTTCGACGTCCATACTTAACATTGGCTGCGCCATCTTTTAGGTGGTTTATCTTTACCCCTGAAAAAACACCTTACGTAAACGTCGTATCTTACTGCGACGGGCGTACGTACGTTCGTGAATAGGCGTATCTAGCTCATTTACATATTCTCTGCGTAAATCCACGTACACGCCCTTAGTGGCCAGCGTAAATATGCAGCTAAGATACGACGGCGTAGGAGACTTACGCCGGTCGTATCTTAGCAACAGTTAAGCGTATCTCAGTTTGAGAATACGCTTAAAGATACGACGGCGCGGATTCGGACTTACGACGGCGTATCTACTGATACGCCGTCGTAAGTATACCTGAATCCGGCTAATAATGTTTACAGAGAAGAGACCATTTACAAGAGTCACCAGTGACAAGACATTGCCCTCGTCAATGGCATAATCTCTGTAAAACATTCTGTAGCCTTCTATGGATGTCGAACAGCTTTCACCACTCCACCCAGAACTCAATGACGTCATGTTGCTTTTCTGCTTGGAATCCATTATTTATCTGCAATGAAAAAGAAGAGATACTATAGAGAAGTGATAGCGAACCTTGGCACCCCAGATGTTTTGGAACTACATTTCCCATGATGCTCATGCACTTTGCAGTGTAGTTGAGCATCATGGGAAATGTAGGCCCAGATTCACAAAGCACTTACGTCGACGTATAACAAGTTACACCAAAGTGAGTGCAAATGTGCGCCGTCATATCTGTGCGCCAGACCCACAAAAAGATATGCGCCTAAAACCAGGCTACACCCGGCCGACGTAGCTTGCTTACGCCGGCGTAGGGTGGGCGCACATTTAGGCTGGGTGCATGGTGCCGCTCCCATTGATTAGCCATTGAAACATGCAAATGAGGGAAATACGGTGATTCACGAACCTGTGTGCGCCCGACGTAGGCTACGCGAGATGCGTGTAAGTTGCAAGTCCGGCATAAAGTTATTCCCCATAAAGGAGGCACAACCCAGCAGCAGACATCCAAAGGTCTGCACCAGGGAACACAAGCCGGCGTATTTTACGTTGGACGTGTGTCTGGCTGGGCGTAGGTTACGTTCACGTCGTACGCAGTGATCCGGCATAGTTTAGGCAGTTGTTCCGACGTGGTTGTGAGCAGGCGCAAGGGGATGCGTCCACGTCACGGTGCATGCGCAGTTCCTGATACGTGATATCTGTCTGGCGCTCGAACCATCATTTGCATGGGGTCACGCCTCATTTGCATGGGTCACGCCCACTTCCACCTACGCCGGCGTACACCTTCAATTCCCACGCCAGCGCAGCGTTGGGAGCACTGGCTTGCTGAATTCATTGCTTGCCTCTCTGCGCTGCGTTGGCGTAGCGTACATTGGTTACTCTACGGCAGCGCAATGTGCGCCCACACTGTGTGAATCTGGGTCGTAGTTCCAAAAAACCCTGGGGTGCCAAGGTTCGCCATCACGGCTGTAGAGGAAGACTTACCCGACCAACATATATATTAAAGTGGATGTAAAGCAGGGGTGTCAAACTGGCAGCCCTCCAGCTGTTGCGGAACTACAAGCCACATCACTCATCTGCCTGTGGGAGTCATGTTTGCAGACGTCAGCCTTGTGATGTCTCATGGGACTTGTAGTTCTACAACAGCTGCCAGGTTGACACCTGTGTTGTAAAGGCTAAAAGGTTTTTTAACCTTAAAAAAGGAGATGTCTAGCCAGCCTGAGGCTGGGCTTCTCCTATGGGTCACAGGGGTGCAATTCGTTTTGCACTCCTGTGACCCGTTTTCAGTGGAGAACGGTCTGAAGTCCACTCTCCGCTGATGTCACTGCCATCAGTCGGGCAGCACATCATCCCGACTTCCAAGTTGGGATCCACCAGCTGCCCTGATTGATGGCAGTCTCGGCTCGCTGAGACTGCCATTAATCAGGGCAGCTGGTGGATCCCAATTATGACAGCCTCTCCCCGCCCCTCTACTACTCAGCACTCCAATGAGCGTGAAGAAGCAGAGAGAGACAACAAACTTTGCACACTTAGAGGAGAAAATGGGCTACATTGTGTGCCAAGTTTCCGGGTCCAGGGGACCTACGACCGGCCAGTGCCAGGTCCCCCAAAGTCACCGGAGAAATGACCGTTTAACATGGGAGTCTATAGAAGGGGTGCCCAACTTTGAAAAATAGGTGCTCATCGGCCGTAGGCCCCCCGGACAACAAACTTTGCACACTTGTAGAGGAAGATTGGGGCTACATGTCCAGGGGACCTACGACCGGCCGGCACCAGGCGTAAAAAGGTGACTCGAGTATAAGCCGAGGGGGACATTTTCAGCAAAAAAAAGAAGAAGTGCTAAAAAATGTATACTCGAGTATATACAGTAAATACTTTTTTTTACAGCACTATGTATACACACACCGCACTACGTATGCATAGTTTATTTGTGTTTATCACACACCAAGCAGCGTGAACTGAACCAAAAAAGTTCTTTTTGACCAAAACATCCCGGTCATTTGTCAGTATAGGGAGTGAAAACTTGCAAAAAGTTATGGCAACTGACTGGTGAGTTCACAAAAGTCAAAAAGCAAATACAGGAGGACCATATATAGAAGCATTGAACACCCCCCCATTTAAAAATTACAGTGTGGTTCAAGATCATAATTTTTGCACATATTATCCATTTTTCAGAATGGAGGAGAGATGCACTTTAGATTTTTTTGTCACTATTCTGTCTCCTCAGACTTCCTATACTAAAATATAAAATCTATCATATTCACCCATAGGGAAAGTGTGAAAAGCTGAGGATACAGGTGTGGGTAAAGCCTTTGCCATAATCATATATATACACAGTAAACTTGCAGATTATGGCACACATCTAGGTCATTCTGTACAGTCCTTCAGCAAGGAGCGGTTCCTGCACCCGGGACACTGGCGCATCCCTGCGCCATCTCCATTGCCGATTCCTACAGATCCTGCAGCAGTCCACTGATGATGCAACTCTTTGCATGTCTTTTTTTTTGGGGGGGGGGGGGGCAAAACGTACCCCCTATCAATTGAATGCTGCTTTAACCACTTAAGGCCCGGACCAAAATGCAGGTAAAGGACCCGGACAGTTTTTGCGATTCGGCACTGTGACGCTTTAACCGACAATTGCGCGGTCGTGCGACGTGGCTCAAACACAAAATTGGCATCCTCTTTTTCCCACAAATAGAGCTTTCTTTTAGTGGTATTTGATCACCTCTGCGGGTTTATTTTTTGCGCTGTAAACAAAAATACAGCGACAATTTTGAAAAAAAAAAACATTATTTTTTCCTTTTTGCTATAATAAATATCCCCCAAAAAATATATATATAAAAAAAAAAAAAATTCCTCAGTTTAGGCCGATAGGTTCTCTTCTACCTATTTTTGGTAAAAGAAAAATTTGTTTGCGCAAAATTTATAGTGTTTACAAAATTGGGGATAGTTTTATTGCATTTTTATTAAAAAAAATTTTTTTTACTACTAATGGTGGCGATCAGCGATTTTTTTCGTGACTGTGACATTATGGCGGACACAACGGACAATTTTGACACATTTTTGGGACAATTGTCATTTTCACAGCAGAAAAATGCTATAAAAATGCATTGTTTACTGTGAAAATGACAATTGCAGTTTGGGAGTTAACCACTAGGGGGGCGCTGAAGGGGTTAAGTGTGACCTCATATGTGTTTCTAACTGTAGGGGGGCAGGGCTGGACATGTGACATCATTGATCGTGTTTCCCTATAACACACGATCAATGATGGCACCACAGTGAAGAACAGGGAAGGTGTGTTTACACACGGCTCTCCTCGTTCTTCAGCTCCGGGGATCCGATCGCAGGACTCCAACGGCGATCGGGTCTGCGGGTTACGCAGCTGCGGAGCTTCGGACCGGGTCGCGGGCGGGCGCGACTGGGCACTTAAAGAGGACGTACAGGTACGTGCTTGTGCCCAGCTGTGCCATTCTGCCGACGTATAAGTGCAGGAGGCGGTCCTTAAGTGGTTAAATAAGTACCTTTCTGTAACAATTTTACTTTCCCCTATAGACCTCATTATGCAGCCAATGGTGACAGACCAGGGAGAATCAGTTATCAGGTGGAGCCACATCTGCCTGAACGTCGGGGCCAAGGCCGGAGTAGAAATGACAAAGAAAGGTAATCATCTGACACCTGTCTGCTGTAATTCTGTGCTGTTAATACTGAAACAAGAACTTCCGGAAAGGTGAACGAGAGTTGGATCTATTTTTAACACCCGCGGCATTTCCTACAGCAGGAATGTTGAACTGAAATAACACCCGTAACCAAAGCCAGCAAAATCTGGTGAAAGGTCACGGCGAGAGGAGAACCTAGAAGAGCATTCCTAAGGAAAAATACCACAGTCTGGGAAATCAACTCCATTGGAAAAGAGAAAGTGAAGAACAAGTCACCTGACCACACTGTCAAAGTTTATAAATCTTAATTGCAGCACCAGAAGATTAGCCTGCGGGAGAATGTTATTGGAACAACCACCTTCTATTCTCAACACGCACCGCGTCAGGACTTTCCCCACCGCAATCCCTGCCCAGAGACAATGGGCTAGATTTAGGTAGCCCTGCGTAGTTTAGTGCGGGTGTAACATATCTCCGATACGTTACGCTGCTGTAAATTAGGGCGCAAGTTCCGTATTCATAAAGAACTTACGCCCTAAGTTACGGCGGCGTAACGTATGTGGGCCGGCGTAAGCTCGCCTAATTCAAATGTGGATGCTCGAAATTCCGTCGCAAATCATCATTGCTTTCGACGTGAATGTAAACTACATCCAGCCCTATTCGCGAACGACTTACACAAACGCCGTAAAAAATGCAAAATTCGACGCGGGAACGACGTCCCTACTTAACATTGCATACGCCTCATAGAAGCTGGAGCTGGAGCAATGTTACGCCGGAAAAAGCATTACGCAAACGACGTAAAAAATTCCGCCGGGCGCACGTACATTTGTGAATCGGCATATCTAGGTCATTTGCATATTCTACCCCGAAAACGACGGAAGCGCCACCTAGCGGCCAGCATAAATATGCACCCTAAGGTACGACGGTGTAACAGACTTACGCCAGTCAGATCTTAGACCAATTTCGGCGTATCTTGCTTTCTGAATACAGAAAGAAGATACGCCGGCGCAGCTTTGAATTTCTGCAGCGTATCTATAGATACGCCGGCGTAAACCCTTGCTGAATCTAGCCCAATGCCTTCAACATTTGAAATCTTCCACATTCTGTCATGTTACAACCAAAAACGTAAATGTATTTTATTGGGATTTTATGTGATGGACCAACACAAAGTGGCACATAATTGTGAAGTGGAAGGAAAATGATTTCCACATTTTTTTTTTTACAAATAAATATGTGAAAAGTGTGGTGTACATTTGTATGGCGCCCCCTGGAGTCAATACTAGGGTTGTCCCAATACTAGTATCAATATCGGGACCGATACTGAGCATTTGCGCGAGTACTTGTACTCACACAAATGCTCCACCGATACTTTTTTTTTTTAGAGAGTGGGGGGAGAGCAGAGCAGTCCTCAGGTATGTCACTAATGGAGGAGAGCTGCTGCCACTGCCGCCATCTAGTCCCCAAAGAGAAAGCCAAGCCCCCCCATCGCCGCCGCCTAGTTGATCAGCGCAGGGACATTACAGCTTTCATTTGAATAGCTGTGTGTTCCCCGCCGCGCCTCGTCATATATAGCCCCTCCCCCTCGTCCGGGCACTTTGATAGACAGATCACCCATCCCAGGATTGGATGGGTGATCTGTCTACCAAAGTGCCCGGACAATGGGGAGGGGCTATATGACGAGGCACGGAACACACAGCTATTCAAATGAAAGCTGTAATGTTCCCTGCGCTGATCAACTAGGCGGCGGGGGGGGGGTGGGGTGGGGGTTGGCTTTCTCTTTGGGGACACATGGACACATTTTAAAAAAAGCATCGGTATCGGCGAATACATGAAAAAAAAGTATCTGTACTTGTACTCGGTCCTAAAAAAGTGGTATCGGGACAACCCTAGTCAGAACCTCCTTTCTCTGCAATTACAGCTGCAAGTCTTTATGGGGATGTCTCTACCAGATTTGCACATCTAGAGAGGGACATTTTTGCCCATTCTTCTTTGCAAAATATCTCAAGCTCTGTCAGATTGGATGGAGAGCGTCTGAACCGCATTTTGCAAGTCTTGCCACAGATTCATTTTTACATTTTACCACCATTTTATTCTCTAAGGTCTCTACTTAAAAATATATATTGTGTTTGGGGGTTCCAAGTATATTTTGAAGCAAGAAAAAAAAAACAAAAAAAAAAAAAAAATGATTTTTAGACCCCTTTCAAACAGATGCCGCACACAAACGACCGTTTTTAATGTCATAGAAAAAAGGATGTTTTTCTCGACGCGATTCTTGTCAAGCCTGCCTTGCATACACACAATCGTGAAAAAAAAAAATGCTCTAGCAAAGCGCGGTGACGTACAACAACTAACGACAGCACTATAAAGGGGAAGTTCCAGTTAGATTCCAGTTAGTTACTGTCTGCTGACTGGTGAGAAATGTGAGTTGGGAGGGGCTGGAGGAGACCCCCATCTCTCCCATCTTTCAGGATAGGTGTCACTGCTACGAGACGCCACAAAGTTGGAGACACAGTGAGTAACGCTACCTGTGATTATATTTGCTACTAAAAGTCCCCACTACAGTTCTCAGATCAGCAGACGGCCTTCATCAAAAAGAACCTAAGTTGGCCGATCAGAACTCCCCCCAGCATTGCCACTCATACCATTCCCCCTCCACCAAGGAGTAAGAGAAGGAATAAAAATAGAGAATACATGGAAGGGAGAGGAAAAAAAAGGGGAGGAAGAGAGAAAGAATAAGAGAAACAAGAAAGACGGCTAGAGAGGGATGGGGGGAAAAAACAAGAAATTTGGATAGAGAGAAATAAAAGAAAAAGCAGAAAAAAAAAAAAAGAGTGGAACATCCTAAGATTTACCATATGAGGTTTTAATACTTTACGAGTGGAAGGGACTCAGAAAGCGATAAATGTCCGTGGGTTAGAGGCACAAATTACTTGTCTTGGGTGCTGACAACACACGCTACGAAAATAATTTTACTGTTAGGGGTCCCCACAACTTGGAAATGTTATCAAGGGGTCACGGCACCAAAAAGGTTGAGAACCACTGCTCTAACCCAACAGCTTTGACCCCTTTTACCAGGAAGGGAGAGGTAAATCTCCACAACCAGAACATAAATCAAAATAGCCCACCACGGGGGTAGGTTGTGTCCCCATAGGGAAAGATTCAGGGGCCCATTCACACCTTTTGGCTGGAGTTCCAGCAAGTCCAAGCACCGGGACCTCAGCACAGGTATCACTCACCTTCCCAGTGTCCTCGGGTCCTGGCTGCAGTGTCACCGAACATGGCAAATTCTGTGGAATCTACGTGAAGGAAACAGAAACAGACAGTTGATACGCGAATTAAAAAAAAATAAAGAAGAAATTGGGAAAGAGGGGGATAAATAGATGTGGAGCTGGATAAGAAGGGGAATGGAAGATGTGAGCTGGATTAGGAGGGGAATGGAAGATATGAGCTGGATTAGGAGGGGAATGGAAGATATGAGCTGGATTAGGAGGGGAATGGAAGATGTGAGCTGGATTAGGAGGGGAGGAAAGAAGGTGGATTGTAAGAAAAAGCACACAGAGGTGACCACAGGAAGTGGCAGTTGTATAGAGAAGGAGGGTTCATAAACTAACGTTGAAGTAGAAGGGATGTGCTTGCTCCCCTAGTTTCTTGACTAGGCGCTCTTGCAGTCGGGTGAGAGGCTTCTTCTCCTCCGGGAGCGGGGGAAAGGCCTGAAAAGTTGAGATGAAGAGGTCCTTCCGGAACGACAGACCCAAGACGTCGAGGTCCTCACGGCCATAACGGAAAGCACAGGTCAAGGTGACGAAGACTGAGGGGGGAGAGAACGAGTGAGACAGGGAGAGCTCAGGAGTGGTGGAGGAGAGAGATCAACTAGGCATGGTCAGTGGAGAACCGTGTTCTTTAAAGTGCACCTGTGGTTCTGAAGCAAACAATATCCAAAAGAAGGCAGGTAGAGAAGAGGACAATGATGAAGTAGACCTTTTTTTCAATCAAATAGTAGATTTTAAAAGAACATCACTGCCTTCCATCTCAAATAAGCTCAGCATCTAGATGTTCCACCACCCATACAAGAAGGCCAAATCTGTTTAAAAGGGGATGTAAAAGTTCATCTTATATTAGTGCATGGGTCTTCAAACTACGGCCCTCCAGTTGTTCAGGAACTACAATTCCCATCATGCCTAGTCATGTCTGTGAATTTCATAGTTTTGCAATGCCTCATGGGATGTGTAGTTCCGCAACAGCTGGAGGGCCGTAGTTTGAGGATCCCTGTATTAGTGCATTGTTGGTTCACTTACCTTTTCCTCCAATTTTCCTTCTAAATGTGTTTTCCTTTGTCTGAATTTCTCACTTCCTGTTCCTCCTCAGTAAGCTGTTCTGGCTGACTAACCCCCAGCCAGAACGGCTCGGATGATGGGGCCAAGCTTACTGAGGAGGAACAGGAAGTGAGAAATTCAGACAAAGAAAAAAAAAACATTCAGAAGGGAAATTGAAGGAAAAAGGTAAGAGAACCAACAATGCGCTAGCTTAAAGGAACTTATTTAGAAAATTAAAAAAAAGTAACCTTTACAACCCCTTTAAGGTACCATGGCAGCTATAGGAAGGTTAGGTTGTCAGTCTACCAAAAGCCGTTCTGATCATGTCCAATCGTTTCCATACCAGGAACATTAAGGCCTCAAGTCTGAATGCTGCATGCAAAAACATAGGGAAGGCTTTGCGCGCGGGAGATTTCCTTTCCGGCATGTGTCGGCGGGGCCGGCCCTTCAGCCGAGGGTACCCCCTGCGCATTCGCCACTGCAATCAGCGGCGCATTGCGAGGGGAATATCTCCTAAACCGTACCGGTTTAGGAGATATTCTTTATACCTACAAGGTAAGCCTTATTATAGGCTTACCTGTAGGCAAAAGTGAAAAAAGTGGGTTTACAACCACTTTAGTTTTTAAATAACAAACATATTATACTTACCTCCACTGCGTGGATCATTTTGCACACAGTGGCCCCACGATCCACGTCTTCTGGGGTCCCTCTGTGGCTGTCTCAGCTCCCCCTCCACAAGAGCTTTCCACCTTCATGGGAGCGAGCTGGCATGGTGGAAAACTCTTGCGGGCGCGCTCCCATGAGACAGCAGCGGGCATAGCCGCCGACTGTATCACTTGGCCCCGCCCCCCCCCCAGCACGCCGCGTCATTGGCTGGGATTGACAGCAGCGCCAGCCAATGGTTGCGCCGCTATCAATCCGTCCAACCCAGCCGATCAATGGCCAGGCTGGGTACTGAGGAGAATGATGGGAACGAGTGCGGGACTTTCGAGGGGTGAGGCAACTAAAACGGGGGTCGGATGTTTTTTCACCTTAAAGGATCACTAAAGGAAAATATTTTTTTAGCTAAATAGCTTCCTTTACCTTACTGCAGTCCTGGTTTCATGTCCTCATTGTTCGTTTTTGCTTTGAAGTTGCTGTAATTCTGCTCTGATCTCCACACTTCCTGCTTGTCTGGCTCCTTATGAAAAATCTCATGGCAGCTTTTCACTGTGGTCCAAGCTGTGTGTCTAAAACTCCTCAGAACCAATCAGATTCATTTTAAAAACAAAACACTGCCCTGGATTTGTTTGTTTTTGTTCTGTGTGTCTCTTTACTTCACAGAAACATGAAACCAGTTTTAAAACGAAAGTGAAACTAAAGGCACATTATATGATTGATTTTTATCTATTTTTAAAAGGAATCAGTTAACTTTTATGTCTCTATACCCTGTAAACGGTCATTTCAGCAGAAAAATGTTTTTCCTTTAGTGACCCTTTAATGCATAGGATGCATTAAGGTGAAAAACATTTACCTTTACAAACCCTTTAAGCCTCATACACACGATCAGATTTTCAGCGGACAAAGCATAGGACTTTTGTCTGAAGGGCATTGGCCAATGAATTTGTCTTGCATAAGAACTGTCAGCCAACAAACACAAAACTATGTGTTTTTTCAGCTCTTTAGCGCCACCCTTTGATCAAGCAACAGAAAATAGTGATATCTGAATGATGCCTGTAGCTGCAGGCATCATTCAGATATCCCCACGGAAAGTCCATGACGTCATATTACGTCCTTGGGCTGGAAGAGGTAAAATAAAAAAAAATAAAAAAATAAAAAGAAGAAGTGTAAAAACCTTGAGCCTTTATGACCACTTTAAATTGCTGTTTTTAGCTCAGTGATGGAGGAGCAAAACCGGACGTATTCATTTAAAAAATGTACTTGCGAAGATAAATGAATATCATCAACCATAACCCTCCCACAACCCAACCTCCTAGGTGATGCCATGGTATCTCCTTCAGAATCTTCCCTGCGGGTGCTCTTCATACAGCCTTTGCTGGGGACTAATGACATGTAGGAAAATATGGTGACGGAATAGGAATCAGAGGATAAAATAGGACTGGATGAGGAAGTGACAGAAGAAAACATTCAGCAAAAAAAAAAAAATTCCAAAATAACAAAAATTACCTTTGCGGTCCTTCAGATAATCTGTATCCACCAGAACTACACCATCTACAAAACAAGACAAGGCGGGGGAGTCAAGAAATACAACCAGGCCAGGCACACAAATCAATAATACAACTGAAATGTACTCAGACTGCTGGGGTACAGTGCTGATATAATATATATAAAGAAAATATATATAAATAAGAAAAAAAAAATTATATATATATATATATATATATATTTTTTTCTTCTTTCTTATGTGTGTATAATATATATATATTTTTTTTCGTGTGTGTGTGTGTATGTGTATGTGTATGTGTATATATATATATATATATATATATATATATATATATATATATATATATATATATATATATATATATATATATATATATATATGTTATAAACCACTCCAGCAACAAATCTCCATAATAATTTAATAATTTCACTTATAAAGACACAATGGCGGCCAATTAGCTAAACACACACACACAAAACAAACACGCCAACTGTTCACCTGTCCTAACATTTACATTTCTGTATAGCCGGTGGCGACACGTTACAGCCAAGTAGTGACATTGCTATTCATAACCTGCAGAACAGAGCTTCGCAAGATGATCAAGGCTTGGGATATCTTTTTTATTTATAACCTAACCCTGCTTTACACTTCTCCACAACTTTATCCCTGACCTGTCTGGTGTGTTCCTTGGGCTTCATGATGCTGTTTGTTCGCCAAGGTCCTCTAAACAAACCTCTGAGGGCTTCACAGAACAGCTGTATTTATACTGAGATTAAATTACACACAGGTGGACTGTAATTAGGTGACTTCTGAAGTCAATTGGTTCCACTGGATTTTAATTCGGGGTATCAAAGTAAAGGGGGCTGAATACAAATGTACACCACACTTTTCACATATAAACTCTCCTGTAGTACAAGGGAGGGGGCGAGCACGACACTCCACACCAGAAAGAAAGCCTCGCATTACTGTGTGGAGTTACAGACAGAAGAACAGGAAGTGAGGATTTCTCAGAAGAAATAAGGACATTTAAAAGCAAAATGGAAGGATGAGGTAAGTGAAGGAGGACTGCACTAGAGTAAAGGAAGCTATTTAGGAGAAAAAAAATTGTACCTTTACAACCTCTAAGTCTAGGGTTTCACAATGGAGTGATTTGGCATGCGATTTGACAAATCAGTGGCAATTGGACCGTCCAAATCTGTGCGATGCTTCATTTGTGGCGCCACAACGATACCCAAAAGTAGTTTCTGTACTACTTTTGGCAACGTCGGGGTGCGATTTCCATTGACATCTGTGCAGCACCCCGCACAGATGTCTCTGAAATCGCCCCTGAAGTCGGAACTGAAATTGTGCGAGTTGATGTCATTCCCGCTGTCATTGTGAACCTGGGCTAAAGGGTAAAACACCATAAGGCTTTAGAACCACTTTAACAAGCACTTAACCCTTGCAGTGCGGGGGAGAAGGCAAGGGTATTTTTTACGCAATCCCAGAGTTAATCATTAACATCTCAATGCACATAAATACAAAAGTGCGTGTGAAAACGTAGGCCACAAAAAATATCAAAGCTGCATCAGATTGTTCAGAAGAAGATAGCGGCTGGCCTCGGTTGCCTTCTATTTACTACAGCAATGTACAAAAGACATTTTAACAATAGAAGAGGCAAAACCAGCTAGAAGATCCTGACAAAGTGGTATAGGGTACACATGACACCGTATTTTCCCACAAGTGCCCGATACATGTTGGCGCTGCAACGGTGGGCAAGGTACAGTGTTGCACATTTTCTGAAACTGCCCAAAAATTAAAGCGGGAGTTCACCCTAAAAATAACTTTTAACCTTAGATTGATGCTCATTTTGTCTAGGGGAATCGGCTAGTATTTTTTAAATCGAAGCTGTACTTACCGTTTTAGAGAGCGATCTTCTCCGCCGCTTCCGGGTATGGGTCTTCGGGACTAGGCGTTCCTATTTTGATTGACAGGCTTCCGACGGTCGCATCCATCGCTTCACGAGTAGCCGAAAGAAGCCGAACGTCGGTGCGGCGCTATACTGCGCCTGCACACCGACGTTCGGCTACTTTCGGAAAATCGTGACGCGATGGATGCGACCGTCGGAAGCCTGTCGAAAAACTGTCAATCAAAATAGGAATGCCCAGTCCCGCAGCCCATATCCGGAAGCGGCGGAGAAGATCGCTTTCTAAAAAGGCAAGTACAGCTTCGATTTAAAAAAAAAAAATAGCCGATTCCCCTAGACAAAATGAGCAGGAATCTAAGGGTAAAAAGTTGTATGTCCGGGTGAACCCCCGCTTTAAGTACCGTATACACTCGAGTATAAGCCCCAGGCACCTAATTTTACCACACAAAAAAAAAAAAAAAAAATGGGAAAACTTATTGACTCGAGTGTAAGCCTAGGGTGTCCATCTGCATGCCTCACTGTGCCCATGTGAATGCCTCACTGTGCCCATGACTAGACTGACGTTTAACACGGGAGTCTATGGAAGTGGTGCCCGGCTTTGGGGAAGAAAGAAAAAAAAAAAACGCGCTTTGCACATTTGTAGAGGAGAAATGGGGCTATATGTGTGCCAAGTTCCGGGTACAGGGTACCTACGATCGGCCGGTACCGGGTCCCCAAAGTCACTGGAGAAATGACTGTTTAACATAGGAGTCTATGGAAGGGATGCCCGGCTTTGAAAAAAAAATGGTGCTCCCCCGGACAACAAACTTTGCACACTTAGAGGAGAAATGGGGCTAGTGTGCCACGTTTGGTGTCCAGGGGACCTACGGCCGGTCGGTACCGGGTCCCCAAAGTCCAGGAGATCAGATTTAGGTCCGCTGTGACCACCACGCTCACGAGACTTGCTGTCCTAAAAAAAAAAACAGCCAAGTCCACACCCTCCGGTAAGAGTGCTCTATCATACTTCTTCTATGTGATGCCTTGAGGATCCCTTCAGACAACTATGTACTCAACGTTCATGTCAAGATTCTCATTCATCACCTTCCCTATGGAATTTTAATTGTACACTGAACTGTGTGATCCATTCATTAACCCAGTGTCACATATATTGTAATATAGGGTCCATACATGGACTTTATATATATTTTGTTTATATTCACTTTTGTGCCTTTATAACCATTGTGCACATCATTTAGCGCTGCACTATTGTTCTACGATGGAAGGTACAGACAGGCCAACGCGTTTCACATCAATATAGATGCTTAATCCTTGCCTTTTGTCTCTTCTTGCCCTTTTTTCCCCATTTGTACGCGTTTTCTTGTCTTTATTTCCATCCCTGTGGCCCATCCTTTCACCATTACAGGCAGTCCCCAAGTTACGAACACCTCAGTTACAAACAATTCCTACTTAAGAACGGCCTCAAATGCCGACCACGCTGGTCCTGGATACCTCCAGATACATCCCACACTGCAGTACTGCATGGCCAGGAGAGCCCCAGATAACAGAACAAGCACCCCGGAACATCTCACAACCACGCACAGGCGGAAGTTACACTTACAAATACAGTGTTCGGACTTACAAACAAATTCCACTTACGAACAAACCTACAGCCCTTATTCCGTTCGTAACTCAGGGACTGCCCGTCCTGCTGCTCTCTCCCCTTCTGGGTGTAAACATTCAGCTCGGAATCCCCTCCCTTGTAGGTTCCTTGCTGTTCATATGTATCTGACCATATAGGATAGAATCTGTTTTATTAGCAAGTTATATTGGCCGCTGGGGGGATTCCCTCTGACCCCGGCATTTCTCATTCTTTATCCCACAGGGTTGCATTATTACGTTAGGGCTTTTTACACAGACTTGGAAAGTTGGGGAGAATTACCATTACGCCCTCCCAGTCAAGAATATTTTGCATGCCATGAAACTTGCCACATTGTGTATGCTTTGAAACTGTTGAGTTGCCTTTGAAGCTAATGCAGTTATTTATTATTTGCTTTTAGCATACATATATCATAGTATCTAGCCTTACCCATACCTTAAAGTGTTAATCTAAAAAAAAAAAAAAAAAAAAAAAAATGGATCCTGTTCCTTTAAAGCATTTTATACAGCACAGTACTTGTTCTGTGTAAATTTGGCCCACTGTATCACCTGAAATACCTGGCTATGCCCTCCCCCTGTAAACTGACCACGGTGTAGCATGGCTGCTGAGCCCTGACACCGTGGTCAGTCAGTTTACGTGCCTCCACCGTCTGCAGCCTGCTTTGTCCTCTCTACCCCTTCCCTTCCTGTCTGCTCTGTATGTGTGCGAATGCCGCCCCTCCCCTCTCCTTCTGCCACTATTTGTAGGCATAAAAAAAAAAAAAACACATACTGCCAGTCAATCTTTTGTACCCGGGTATAACACTCAGTGTATGTTTACGTGGAAAAAAAAGCTTCTAAATACTATTTTTGCAGATCTTGTCAGAGCGGTCACGCAACTCCTGGCCGCTCTCCGCCCCATCTAAGAGCTGGCCGCTCTCCGCCCCATCTAAGAGCTACAGCGGGAGGAGCCAAGTGGTCAGCACAGCAGCCACGTGAATCCTGGGCGTTCCCTGCCCCATCTAAGAGCTACAGCGTGAGGAGCCGAGCGGTCACATGATTCCCGGCCACTCTCCGCCCCATCTAAGTGCTACAGCGGGAGGAGCCAAGCGGTCAGCACAGCAGTCACGCGACTCCTGGCTGCTCTCCGTCCCATCTAAGAGTTACAGCCGGAGGAGCGAAGCGGCCAGCACAGCGGTCATGCGACCTCCTGGCTGACATCAGCAGCAAAGTTGCCAACTTTCAGTAAATTTACAGTTTGTAAAATCCATAATTGTTGCATCTGTCAGTTACGGACGTGCAGCCTACATGTCCGTAAGGGAAATTCAAGGACAGATGCCAAAAAAAGTATGGATTTTACAAACTATTCGTAAATTTACTGAAAGTTGGCAACCCTGGTCAGTGGGAGAACTCGGCTCCTCCCGCTTAAGACTTGGATCGTAGTAGAAGAGCGGCCAGGAGTCACGTGACCGTCCTGAAGAGATCTGCAAAAAAAAGATATTTAGAAGCTTCGTTCACCACAAACACTTACACTGGGTGTTATAGGTGGATACAAGAGGGGCTGGCAGAATACAAAATATATATATATATATATATATATATATATATATATATATATATATATAATTTGGTAACGAACGCTTTAACTTGTATGATGCAACTGTTGATTAAAAAAAAGGAATTACAAAAAAAAAAAAAAAAAAAGAAAATAGAAGAGGCAAAAATTTGTAACTAAAAATGAGAAATCTTTCTGAAAAGCTTAGGATAAAAGAAGAACCTACAAATCCAGAACGCAGAGCGGACATTAATGGGTTGATTTAAGCCTGCGGCACGGAGCTCACAATAACAGATGAGCATCTGCAGCAGCCACAAGGCATATTCCCAAAGCAAGCAATCCTCCTCCCATATGCCGACTCTCCTCAGGGATACGAGACTCAAAGAGGAACTCCAACGCCAAGTAGACCTACTCCCTGTATTCTGTGCAGGAGACCCTTCACCTGTCGCCAGACTCTCTGCAATCCTACAATAAATATTACTTCCACTCTTCTCTTGTTGCCCCCTTCCCAGCTCTGCTATAGTAACTATCACAGACATTTCCTGCAGGAGCCGCTTTTAGATTCCCTTTTGTAGTCCTTAAAGCTGAATTCCAGGCATTGATACCTTTTCATAGAAATGTCAGGAGACCATGCCACTGGAGACCCCAAGAGCTTTAACTAGCCAATCAGCATTCAGCCATAACAAATACTCTAAGCGACGCTATTCCCAAGCATCGGAGATCAGTTTGAGCTTACACGAGCTGAGTCTATTGAACAATCAAGTATTGCTTATTTCTAAAACTCTACTGGGGGGTCCTATCATGTGATCAGTATATATACAAATCATCTCTCATCATTGCAACTATGGCAATAGCTTAGAAAGGATTTCCTAGAAGGTTCAGCCACCTAATCCAGAAGCAATCAGATGTAAAAGAAGAAGAAGAAGAAAAAAAAAAAAAAAAAAAAAGGCGTATTCAATTAGGAAAAAAAATAATAAAATAAAAAAATAAAAAAGGTGTTTTCTTTCGAAAATCCTATCTAAGAATTTTCTTTTGCATTTCGCACCATTATTGGGCCGTAGCAATAGCCGATTTTTCTGCGGCCATTGAATTTTAATAAATCGGACATGTTAGAAATTTTTTGAAAAAAAAACATATGATTTTTTAATCAAATGATGGGAGAATTGTGCAAGAAACGTGATCAAAAAAGAAATGCGCATAGGCAAGAAAAGAATTTTCCCGGAAAGAAAAAGAAGATTCCCAGGAGGTGAAATTGAAGGCTTGGTTAATCGAAGTATGAAATCAATGCGGGTCACAAAACGCATGAATTTTCAGATTTTCAAAAGAAAATTCATTCGAAATTCGACCAAGTTTGGCCAGCCTAAGGCTGCATTTACACTTGAGCGTAGCGTTTTTTTTGGTCGTTTTTGCTGGCGTTTTGTCGCATGTATTCATGCGTATTTGCGCGTTTGCTTGCATACAGCGTCGTCCGATGTTTTTGTACTTCGACGTTTTTTATTTTAGCCAATAGGAAAAATTATCATCTTTTCATCACTTGTTGATATGTTAGTAGATTTTTTAATCTTCTGCCTGGGTGAAATGTTCTATTGATTAAAGCGTCAAAACGCCCGTAGAAACGCTAGTTGTCGCGCTAGACGCATGAATCGAGCGTTTCCATTACTTTCTATGGAAAATACAAACGCTCAAAAACGCCCAAAAACGGGTCCGGAACTTGTTTGAGCTTCAGGCGTTCGGTGTCTGGCGTTTTGGAGTGGAGATGTGAACCATCTCCATAGGGAATAAGGTATTTTTTCCCACTCTAGCGTTTTGGAGCATTGCTCTTCAGGCGACAAAACGCTCAGGTGTGAATGGGGCCTAAGTGATACTAAAAGCTTTTATTTTGTTACAAAAAAAAAAGAAAAAAGAAAAAAAAAAAACAACCTTACACTTACATGCTCTGTGCAAAGATTTTGCACAGAAAAGTCCTAGCTGCTCTTCCGGCAGTTCCTCACCAGCGCTTAGCCATTCCTCTCCCCTCAGGGCAGTAGCAAGCAAGCCGGGTCCTAAAGAGGCAATTGTACGTGCACGCTCCCGAGCCCAGCAGTGTGCATCCATAGACACACACACACACACACACACACACACCATTGAAAGCCATGCCCCTGCTTCCTCCTCACCAGAGTTTGACAGACAGCAGTGGGAGACTACGACAAGACTTTGGTAATAAAAAAGTTCCAACTAAGGTCGGCTATATACGGTTTAAATCACTGCCGGTTAGGCAGGAACCAACTGAGATTCGAACCACGTATGGGTGAACTGAATGTACCAAGGTGATCGATCAACTTGGGTACAACCAGCCTGCCGGATTCGCTTCAGATTATAGCTATAACCGCTAGCGATAATCACGGTCTTCTCCCAAAAAAGAAATGGGGCTACATGTGTGCCAATTACCGGGTCCAGGGGACCTCCGATCGGCCGGTACCGGGTCCCCAAATTCACAGGAGAAATTACAGTTTACATGGGAGTCTATGGAAGGGGTGCCCGGCTTTAAAAATAAGTGCTCCCCGGACAACAAACTTTGCACACTTGTAGAGGAAGAGTGGGGCTACATGTGTACCAAGTGTCCAGGGGACCTACGGCCGGGCAGTATCGGGTCCCCAAAGTCCAGGAGATTAGACGCAAAAAGATGACTCCAGTATAAGCCGAGGGGGGCATTTTCAGCACAAAAAAAATGCTGAAAAACTTGGCTTATACTCGAGTATATATGGTAAAAAAAAAAATAATTTTGACACTTTTATTCCTAAAAAATGAATAAAACATTTTGATCACTTTTATTCCTAATACAAGGAATGTAAACATCCTTTGTAATAGGAATATGACAGGACCTCTTTACAGGGAGATATGGGGTCAATAAGACCCCACATCTCACCACTAGGCTGGGAAGCCTAAAATAATAATAAAAAAAAATAATAATAATAATAATAATAATAATAATAATGGCTTCCCAGCCGAAGCGGCACAGTTTTTTTGAATGAAGAGGCCAGGCATGACATAATATCGCGCCCAATCTCCGAATGACCATAGAGACTTTGGCGAACATCTGCTCCTCCGGAAATCTCTATGGTAGGAACCCGGGGCCGGCAGATCTGTTCTCTGACTCACCGATCCCAGTGGTAAATCGGTAGAAGCAGCGGGGGGGGGGGGGGGGGGGACATCCCCTCTCACCGCCTGTAAGAACGATCAAGCAGTGGAACAGTCGCTTTGATCATTCTTACGGTGCACAGAATCGCCGGCTCTAAAAAACGATATCCAAGTGATGCCTGTAGCTGCAAGCACCATTCAGATATGCCACCACAAAGCCGAGGACGTCATATGATGTCGTCTGGGCGCCAAGTGAAAGTTCACCTATTATGCACATGTAAATTTCAGTTTTGGTTTGTTCTAAGATTACTTATTCTAGCGCTGCAGTTATTTATCTGTCACAGAAATAGGTTGGGCAGCACAAGGCAGTTTATGTGGGGAAAAAAGATAAAGCATATTTTTGTCCATTTATATTTGCTAGGCTCATTAAAATATAGATTTTTAAATCAAAAAGGTTACGCGGTCCTTTAAAAAAAGCGTGCAAAAAAAAAAACAACACACCACACACACACACCCCAACAACAAAAGACAAAAAATAAATTAAAAAAAGGAAGACGACAGACAATTGCCCTGACGGTATCACTTTCCCCCCTTAAACTTTCCTGGCCACACTCCTACCAGATTCACGTTGTGCAGCCCACAGGTGCCAACCTGCCGGTCCCAGACTATTTCTACGCACATGCTGGAAAATGACATACATTCCTATGAAGAGGCCGTCTGGTTGGGACGCATGATACCCACCTGGCAGGTGTGTGGACAGGTGAATATAAAGACTATAATTACAGGATAACTCTACGGAAAGTAAAAATAATAATTTAAATAGCTACAAAAAAAAAAGCACGATCTTTAGAACTGCATTAGATCGATCACTTACCAACTGGTTCCACGCGATCTAGGTGATCCACAAAATCTCGTTTTCCCAGGTACACTGTAAGCTGCAGGGAAAATAAAAATAAAATACCATCTTAAAATTAGGGTTCGGTCCCAGAATCCTTTAGCATCGATATTTCTGCACCCTCTTCCTCCCGAGCAGTGTCCCCCCACCCTCATTACCACATTGCGCATGTGTTTCTTGTAGACGGTGACGCCGTGGGATAGATCACAGCGGATCCGCTCCAAATCGGACAGGTCCACATTGTCAGCCTCCTCTCCAGCCTGCATTGCTTGCATCTGTATTCCTTCCTATGTTTTGCATCTCCCTATACCCTTCACACCTCAGGGAGATGCTTCTGGCCCCGGGAGACACGCTTCCACCTGCGATTGGTGGAGGACAGGGGCCGCAGCAACTATGGTGACACAAACAGTACTTTAACCCCTGCATCTCTGCACATGGTACCTTAACCCCTTCCTCTCCATGCATGCTGGAAGAGGCAAGATACTGGGACATCGAGAGAAAAACAGGCACCTCTGAGTGAAGCCTAACATTTAAATGTTACATAAGGGGTTGTAAAGGTAAACAAAAAAAAAATCCTAAATAGCTTCCTTTACCTTAGTGCAGTCCTCCTTCACTTACCTCATCCTTCCATTTTGCTTTTAAATGTCCTTATTTCTTCTGAGAAATCCTCACTTCCTGTTCTTCTGTCTGTAACTCCACACAGTAATGCAAGGCTTTCTCCCTGGTGTGGAGTGTCGTGCTCGCCCCCTACCTTGGACTACCGGAAAGTCAGGACGCCCACTAACACACAGCTCCTTTCTCTATCTGCAACGAAGAGAGCGTCCTGACTCTCCTGTAGTCCAAGGGAGGGGGCGAGCACGACACTCCACACCAGGGAAAAAACCTCACATTACTGTGTGGAGTTACAGACATAAGAACAGGAAGTGAGGATTTCTCAGAAGAAATAAGGACATTTAAAAGCAAAATGGAAGGATGAGGTAAGTGAAGGAGGACTGCACTAAGGTAAAGGAAGCTATTTAGGAAGAGGTTCCTCATACCTCAATGCGAGTTTATATTACACTTCTGCACCATTTAATGACAGTCTTCACTCAGAGGCGCCTGTTTTTCTCTCTATGTCCCAGTATCTTGCATCTATCTTCCAGCATGCATGGAGAGGAAGGGGTTAAGGTACCATGTGCAGAGATGCAGGGGTTAAAGTACGGTTTGTGTCACCATAGTTGCTGCGGCCCCTGGTAAAGGAAGCTATTTAGGAGAGAAAAAAAAAAATTGTACCTTTACAACCCCTTTAAAAGATATGAGGAAACAGGAGGTTCACTCATCACCCGTTTTTAAAAAATCACATAAAATGTTATATTTTTCTGCCACCTCTGTCCTAAAAATAAATTATTTTAATCATTATTATAATTGTCATGCAATAGTGGTAAATAAATTTAATGTGTTTACTGCATATTTTCATATATGTGATGTTTATATGAATATATGTTTCATTTGATGTATATGTATTTTCTGGCTATATAGGAATCACTCGTATCAATTTTCACACAAGGAGTTTTATTCATTTTTATTATTTAAAGCGGAGGTTCACCCATAGCTTACACATTTTCCCCTTAGATGGATGCTCGTTTTGTCTAGGGGAATCGGCTATTTGTTTTAAAATATGATCCGTACTTACCCGTTTACGAGATGCATCTTCTCCGTCGCTTCCGGGTATGGGCTTCGGGAATGGGCGTTCCTTCTTGATTGACAGTCTTCCGAGAGGCTTCCGATGGTCGCATCCATCGCGTCACGATTTTCCGAAAGAAGCCGAACGTCGGTGCGCAGGCGCAGTATAGAGCCGCACCGACGTTCGGCTTCTTTCGGCTACGAGTGACGCGATGGATGCGACCGTCGGGAAGCCTCTCGGAAGACTGTCAATCAAGAAGGAACGCCCGCTCCTGAAGACCCATACCCGGAAGCGACGGAAGAAGATACATCTCGTAAACGGGTAAGTACGGATCATATTTTAAAACAACTAGCCGATTCCCCTAGACACAAACGAGCAGGAATCGAAGGGGAAAATAGAAAAAAAAAAGGAATTGGGTGAACTCCCGCTTTAATTGTGGGAGAAAAATTAGCACACTCTCCACAAGATGGCAGTATACCAAAGCACACATAAGCCCGTTTTCAGCCTACGTCACTTCAGGAATGCACACTGTGTACACCTTTCTAGTGCGCATGCTCCGAAACGCGTCGAGCGCACGCCAGTGACGCCATCACGCCCAACGTTGCATTCCAGCCCTCTCCACTGAGCTCTAGCTGCTCTCCAAACCTCATTCTCGATCGCAAAGCATTCTGCGGCCCAAGACAGTTACCACAACAGGTTGTGTGAGCCACAGGAACGTTAAACAGTCGGGACAGATGCCAGTGTCTTACTGGACTAATCATATGTGCCCGTTTCCTCAATGCGAGTTTATATTACACTTATGTACCATTAAATGTTGCAGTCTTCACTCGGAGGCGCCTGTTTTTATCTCTTTTTCCACGTTTGGAGTTTGCTTCCACTTCCCCAACAAGACTGGTCCTGAAACTGTGGACTGTTCTCCCATTATACGGAGCCGCTTGCTCAAAAGACAACCTTGATGGAATTTTGCATTTATTTGCACACTTATCTACCCACGCCACTACCCAATCTTTATGTCAAGATACTGGGACATGGCCACTTACCTTGCAGTTTGGGCTGGATTTCTTAAATACTCTGCAAAAAAAAAAAAAAAAGACAAAATAAGCTGTTGCAATGTACATTCTTAGGGGTGGAACAAACTGTCATGTTTTCACATCTTTCCCACGTTCTATATCAGGATCTATAGAGATCAATGATCATTAACCAGCAATGGAATTCCTGCTCCACATAAATTCCAAACATACAGGGACTCACATTACTAGAAAAAAGGCGATACAAAAATCAGACATGTACATTTATCAGGACAGTCCAACAAAAAAGGTAAATATTTCTGCTTTGAGTAATTATCACTAGGGAAGAGGCAGGTCACTCCCACCACTGCATCCTATCCCAGGATCATCATCACTAGGGAAGAGGCAGGTCACTCCCATCACTGCATCCAATCCCAGGATCATCATCACTAGGGAAGAGGCAGGTCACTCCCACCACTGCATCCTATCCCAGCCTCATCAGTACTAGGGAAGAGGCAGGTCACTCCCACCACTGCATCCTATCCCAGGATCATCATCACTAGGGAAGAGGCAGGTCACTCCCATCACTGCATCCAATCCCAGGATCATCATCACTAGGGAAGAGGCAGGTCACTCCCACCACTGCATCCTATCCCAGCCTCATCAGTACTAGGGAAGAGGCAGGTCACTCCCACCACTGCATCCTATCCCAGGATCATCATCACTAGGGAAGAGGCAGGTCACTCCCACCACTGCATCCAATCCCAGGATCATCATCACTAGGGAAGAGGCAGGTCACTCCCACCACTGCATCCTATCCCAGGATCATCATCACTAGGGAAGAGGCAGGTCACTCCCACCACTGCATCCTATCCCAGTGTCATCATCACTAGGGAAGAGGCAGGTCACTCCCACCACTGCATCCTATCCCAGGATCACTAAGAGGCAGGTCACTCCCACATCCTATCCCAGCATCATCATCACTAGGGAAGAGGCAGGTCACTCCCACCACTGCATCCTATCCCAGCGTCATCATCACTAGGGAAGAGGCAGGTCACTCCCACCACTGCATCCTATCCCAGCGTCATCATCACTAGGGAAGAGGCAGGTCACTCCCACCACTGCATCCTATCCCAGTGTCATCATCACTAGGGAAGAGGCAGGTCACTCCCACCACTGCATCCTATCCCAGGGTCATCACCACCAGGGAAGAGGCAGGTCACCCCCACCACTGCATCCTATCCCAGCATCATCATCACTAGGGAAGAGGCAGGTCACTCCCACCACTGCATCCTATCCCAGTGTCATCATTACTAGGGAAGAGGCAGGTCACTCCCACCACTGCATCCTATCCCAGTGTCATCATTACTAGGGAAGAGGCAGGTCACTCCCACCACTGTATTCTATCCCAGTGTCATCAGCACTAGGGAAGAGGCAGATCACTCCCACCACTGCATCCTATCCCAGTGTCATCATCACTAGGGAAGAGGCAGGTCACTCCCACCACTGCATCCTATCCCAGTGTCATCATCACTAGGGAAGAGGCAGGTCACTCCCACCACTGCATCCTATCCCAGTGTCATCATCACTAGGGAAGAGGCAGGTCACTCCCACCACTGCATCCTATCCCAGGATCATCACTAGGGAAGAGGCAGGTCACCCCCACTACTGCATCCTATCCCAGTGTCATCATTACTAGGGAAGAGGCAGGTCACTCCCACCACTGCATCCTATCCCAGTGTCATCATCACTAGGGAAGAGGCAGGTAACTCCCACCACTGCATCCTATCCCAGTGACATCATCACTAGAGAAGAGACAGGTCACTCCCACCACTGCATCCTATCCCAGTGTCATCATCACTAGGGAAGAGGCAGGTGACTCCCACCACTGCATCATATCCCAGTGTCATCATCACTAGGGAAGAGGCAGGCCACCCCCACTACTGCATCCTATCCCAGGATCATAATCACTAGGGAAGAGGCAGGTCACTCCCACCACTGCATCTTATTCCAGCATCATCAGCACTAGGGAAGAGGCAGGTCACTCCCACTACTGCATCCTATGCCAGTGTCCTCATCACTAGGGAAGAGGCAGGTCACCCCCACCACTGCATCCTATCCCAGCCTCATCAGTACTAGGGAAGAGGCAGATCACTCCCACCACTGCATCCGATCCCAGTGTCATCATCACTAGGGAAGAGGCAGGTCACTCCCACCACTGCATCCTATCCCAGTATCATCATCACTAGGGAAGAGGCAGATCACTCCCACCACTGCATCCTATCCCAGCCTCATCATCACTAGGGAAGAGGCAGGTCACCCCCACCACTGCATCCTATCCCAGTATCATCATCACTAGGGAAGAGGCAGATCACTCCCACCACTGCATCCTATCCCAGGATCATCACCACTAGGGAAGAGGCAGGTCACTCCCACCACTGCATCCTATCCCAGGATCATCACCACTAGGGAAGAGGCAGGTCACTCCCACCACTGCATCCTATCCCAGTGTCATCATCACTAGGGAAGAGGAAGGTCACTCCCACATCCTATCCCAGCATCATCAGCACTAGGGAAGAGGAAGGTCACTCCCACATCCTATCCCAGCATCATCAGCACTAGGGAAAAACAGATCACTCCCACCACTGCATCCTATCCTAGTGTCATAATCACTAGGGAAGAGCCAGGTCACTTCCACCACTGCATCCTATCCCAGTATCAGCATCACTAAGAGGCAGGTCACTCCCACATCCTATCCCAGCATCATCAGCACTAGGGAAGAGGAAGGTCACTCCCACATCCTATCCCAGCATCATCAGCACTAGGGAAGAGGCAGGTCACTCCCACATCCTATCCCAGCATCATCAGCACTAGGGAAAAACAGATCACTCCCACCACTGCATCCTATCCTAGTGTCATAATCACTAGGGAAGAGCCAGGTCACTTCCACCACTGCATCCTATCCCAGGATCATCATCACTAAGGAAGAGGCAGGTCTCCCCCACCACTGCATCCTATCCCAGGATCATCATCACTAAGGAAGAGGCAGGTCTCCCACCCCTGCATTCTATCCCAAGTGTCCTCATGACTAGGTAAGAGGCAGGTCTTCCACCACTGCATCCTATCCCAGGATCAGAATCATTAGGGAAGAGGCAGGTCAACCCCACCACGGCATCCTATCCCAGTATCAGCATCACTAAGAGGCAGGTCACTCCCGCATCCTATCCTAGCATCATCATCTCTAGGGAAGAGGCAGGTCTCCCACTACGTCTCCCTATCCCCAGTGTCCTCATCACTAGGGAAGAGGCAGGTCACACCCACCACTGCATCCTATCCCAGCTGACCAGAGTGATCATCACTAGGAAAAAGAAAGGCAACTCCCACAACTGCTACTTGCCCCTAATGAAGATACACTAGTAGGGAGCTCTCAATCTCCAATGAAATGCAAGTCGAGAGGTAAAGTATTGAAAGTAGCAACAATTTGACAAAACCAATGCGTTTCAAGGGAAAAAAAAAAAAAAAAAAAAAAGACTCCCCTTCCTCAGGGGGCTCCCGTTGTCTGCTGATGGTGAATGGGAACAGATCAAAATGAGCTTGATGCCGCCTCTGAAAACACAGTGAACACATAGCATTCTGATTTTGGTGTCACACAGACACACTCATTAGGGATCTTTCCCCCATTCACCATCAGCAGGGGGGAGGGCCTGGGCCACTGCCTTTGGGTATGGCCTTGGTGTTGTCTCCACATGTACTAGTATAGGTAGAAAAGGAGGGAGCCTCCAATCTCCAATGTAACCGCTCGACTTGCATTACATTGGAGATTGGGGGCTCCCTCCTTTTCTACCTATACTAGTACATGTAGAGACGACCCCAAGGCCATACCCAAAGGCAGCGGCCCAGGCCCCCAAAAAGGGCTCACCACCTTCCTTCGGTGTAGTGGTGCAGAAAACATCAGAAGAGAATTCTTCCAATCTGCCCCACCATCACCTAACCATTGACCTACAACCAATTGAGTCAGTCCAGCCCTACAGAAGCTAATGAAGATGCAGGCACCCTCAACTGAGGAAGAGGCAGGTAACACTCATAACTGCCTTTTACCCCAGAACTGTAACCACTAAGGAAGAGGTTGGTCACTCAATGCCACCTACCTCAGCTGCTCAAAATTGTCACCAGTGAGAAAGAAGCAGATCACTGCCACATCTGCCTTTCACGACCCAGTGGCCCCAAATCGACACCAATGAGGTAGAGTGTTGTATACAGCCCATTCAAGCCTATGGGGACACAGTGCGCAAGAACAGCCAGTGCTGGACAGATTTCAAACAGAAGGGATGTAAACAAAGAGGGCAACCGCTCTGAAACGGAGGTAAGTAAACAGGTGTGGGTAGATGGGAAGGAATGGGGCATGTAGAGGGTAACCATAAAGGCACCGCTACTCTTTAAGTTCCTAGCACCAGCCCCAGAATGGACATTCCCACCACCTCTATTGCCCACTCACAGAGGCTGCAATGCAGGTATGAAAAGCGCGATCCCATCTGGACCAAGACAAGGTGTAAGAGAAGGTGCTTTTGGGCAATTATTTAAAGATGTGAAAGCACAACAACATTACACTTCCAATGCAGTAACAAAATGGGGGTTCTCTTGACCACAAATCTGCTGGTGATCTGACTATATGGTTCCGGCTATCGAGATGGTTGCTGTAAGGACTGCGCAGGCGCAATCCTTGCCGATGGAAATCACCGAACCTCCAGGGCGATGTGGAATTTGAGGTAAGTGGCCAGTCGGCCTCACTTCGCTCGAACGGCTCGCTACGCTCGCTCGGCATCCTGACACTTTTTTTTTTTTTTTTTAACATTCTCTAATCCGCAGTAGGGGTGCAACGGATCAAAAAACTCACGGTTCGGATCGTTCCTCGGATCAGGAGTCACGGATCGGATCATTTTTCGGATCGGCAAAAAAATAAATAAAAAAAATCTCCCCCACTGTAATATCCACATCTCCTCTCCCCCCCCCACCAACTATAGTACCCCCTCGGTGCAGACACCCCCCCCTCCTCTTAGTACAGTGACCCCCCCTTCTCAGGACAGTGACCCCCCCCCCCTTCTCAGGACAGTGACCCCCCCCCCCCTTCTCAGGACAGTGACCCCCCCCCTTCTCAGGACAGTGACCCCCCCCCCCTTCTCAGGACAGTGACCCCCCCCCCCTTCTCAGGACAGTGACCCCCCCCCCCCTTCCCAGGACAGTCCCCCCCCCCCCCTTCTCAGGACAGTGACCCCCCCCCCCTTCTCAGGACAGTGACCCCCCCCCCTTCTCAGGACAGTGACCCCCCCCTTCTCAGGACAGTGACCCCCAGCTAGTACCGACAGACGAGCGGCGTGTCCCACGAGTGCAGGCTCCTCCTCTGTGGGTGTAAACAGAGGAGGGCCGCCGCCGGGTGTACCAAGATGGCCGCGGCTCCGGAGCTAGGCCGAAGCCGCGGTCTTTCCTAATGTTACGGCGGCGGCTCCGGAGCTAGGCTGAAGCCGCGGCCTTTCCTAGCGTTATGGTCGCGGCTCCGGAGGTAGGCCGAAGCCGCGGCCATAACATTAGGAAAGGCTGCGGCTTCGGCCTAGCACCGGAGCCGCCGCCGTAACATTAGGAAAGGCCGCGGCTTCGGCCTAGCTCCGGAGCCATGGCAATCCGAGGATCACAGTGTGTTCCGATCCGAAGGGGTGACCCGTTCGGATCACGGATCAACTGTGATCCGTTGCACCCCTAATCCGCAGGGATGTTAAGAAATGAGCCTGGATGCCGGTCGAGGTTCGGAGATTTCCGTCGGCAAGGATTGCGCCTGCGCAGTCTTTACAGGAACCATCTCGATAGAGGAACCATACCGACAAGTCACCGGCTCACACAGGTACGACTCGTCAGGCAACTAAGTCGCCCTCCATTCTGTACAATGGAATCGTTCTAATAGTAGCTACTAAAGTCACTCCGACTTAAAAAAAAAAAAAAAAAAAAAAAAGGTTCCTGTACTACTTTGGGACGACTTCAGGGCGACTTGCATTGACTTCAATACAGAAGTCCTTTTGCAAGTCGCCTCTGAAGCTGTGGGCAGATCGCCTTGCCAAGTCGCTCGGCAAGTGGTGCCGCCCCTGTGTGAACTGGCTCTGGGAACTGACATTTGGCATGTAATTTTTTTGGGGGCGGGAGGAGTGGGGGCTTCAGGAGGAGTGGGACACCCTGTCCCACTTCCTCCTTCCGCCGAGGGGCTGCTAAGGCGATACGTCATATCGCCTTTTGGCGGCCCCTCCCTGTAGGTGATAGCCTGGGACACGTGACAGGTCCCAGGCGATCGCCTGTCCAATCAGATAGCGCCGCTCGCGCATGCGCAGTGAGTGCCTGGCCGTGAAGCCGAAAGCTGTCACGGCCGGGTGCCCACAGTAACAATGAGGACGCCGGCCGGAGCGTCGCTGGAACGTGGAGCAGGTGAGTGTCCGTTTATTAAAAGCCAGCAGCTACACTTTTTGTAGCTGCTGACTTAAACATTAAAAATGCCTGGAACTCCCCTTTAATGACTGGAAAGGCAAACCACTAACCCTGCCGAAAGAGCTTAGAGATACAAATCAGAACATTTCTGACTATTTTTCACTCGCTAATCTTTGAAATTCATCTAACAAACTATTTTAGAAAAATCATGTGAGATCTTCCGGTATAAAAAAGGCAAAAAAATAAATTCAGTAGAGATAGAAAGAGATAAATATTATGCAGAATTAAGACTTGCAGACCTGGAAATTTGTGGCAGGAAGACTTGTTTGCTGATCAAGCACAGATAAAACCGGACACTGAATATAGAGATCTACAACAAAATGTGCTAAAAGTGACTGTAATTGGTCAACTAATTTTATTTATTTTTTTTAAAAGGACCGAGCCTATTTTTCAGACTCGGTGTTTAGAAGTTAAATTCATTTTTTTTTTTTGCTAGAAAATTATTTAGAACATATTATTTTTTTCTTCTAACACCCTAGAGAATAAAATAGCGGTCGTTGCAATACAGTGTCACAGCGTATTTGTGCAGCGGTCTTACAAGCGCTTTTTTGGGGAAAAAAAAAAATACACTTTTTTGAATAAAACAAGGACAACAGTAAAGTTAGCCCACTTTTTTTTTTATATATTGTAAAAGATGTCACGCCGAGTAAATTGATACCAAACATGTCACGCTTCAAAAATGCAACCGCTCGTGGATTGGCGACAAACCTTTTACCCTTAAAAATCTCCATAGATGACGTTTAAAAATGTATACAGGTTACCAGTTTTTAGATAAAAGAGAAGGTCCAGGGCTAGAATTTCTGCTCTCACTCTAAGAGCCGGTTCACACTGGGGCGGCACGACTTCAGAGGCGACTTGCAAAATGACTTCTGTATAGAAGTCAATGCAAGTCGCCCCGAGTCGCCCCCAAAGTTGTACAAGAACCTTTTTCTAAGTCGGAGCGACTATTAGAACGGTTCTATTGAATAGAATGGGATGCGACTTGTCAGGCGGCTGAGTCGCCCCAGTGTGAACCGGCTCCAACGATCACGGCGATACCTCACATGTGTGGTTTGAACACAGTTTTCATATGCAGGGCGCTACTCATGTATGTGTTCGCTTCTGCGCACAAACTCGACGGGGCGCTTTCAATTATTTTTTCTTCATTTATTTTACTTTTTATTTTATTTTGACAGTCAAAAAAACAAATTGGGGGCACTTTTATTCCTACAAGTCATGTCAACGTCCCACGTAATAGAAAAACAAACGCACGACAGGACCTCTTAAAAAAGAGATCTGGGGTCAAAAAGACCTCAGATCTCACATTTACACTAAAATGCAATAAAAAATGAAAAGAAAGTAATTAAAAAAAAAAAAAAAAAGTCTCCTTTAAGAGCATTGGGCGGAAGTGACGTTTAATGTCGCTTCTGCCCTTCAATGCTATGGAGCTGAGCAGGGGCCATCTTCACCTCAACCAGGTAGTGAGGGGAGCGGATGCGATCATCTCCACCGCGACCGACAGTTCTGGTAAGTGGCGGAGACGACCGGAGTGCGGCGGGAGGGGGGATTCCTCTCTCGCCACCGATAAAAGTGATCTTGTGGCGAATCCACCGCAGAGACCACTTTTATCCTAAAGAGAAATGCACAATGTACTTGACAATACCGGGGTTATGGCAGCCATCTGCAGCCATACCAATAGTATTTAGCATCAAAAGTACCGACGTACAGGTACTGCGATTTGCGTGAAATGGTTATACTTAACTGCTCTGCTCAATGGTTGAGCCAATCCTCTTCTGGGGTCCCCCACTGACGCTCCATTCCCACCGCCGAGTGGCGGCGGGGTTATTTTTTTAAAAGTCAGCAGCTGCTGTATTTGTAGCTGCTGGCTTTAAAAAAAAAAAAATGTTGCAGGTGAACCCCCCCCCCACTTTAAGGCTCGCCTGGAACAATATTGCAGCACATAACGTCACGCCACAGCTGCCGCCTGCTGACAGTCCCAGTAAAAAGGACTGGAATAGGAGAGGAAGTGTTCACATAACTACTTCCCTAAAAAAAAAATGTTTTATGCATTTACAAACATTTGAAAATGTAAACAGAATTTGCACTGCAAGAGCACTTCTAATTTAGCTTGACATCCACATTAATGACAGGCAGATGTTCCCTTCACTGAGGAGCGCGTGCCAAAACTGATCAGCATTACAGGATTTTTAGGCAACATTGTAAAAAAAAAAAAAAAAAAAAGTTAAAACCCTGGACCATTTTGTTGCTAAAGGACCAGGCCCCTTTTTGCGATTCGGCACTGCGTCGCTTTAACTGACAATTGCGCGGTCGTGCAACGTGACTCCCAAACAAAATTTACGTCCTTTTTTTTCTCCCACAAATAAGAGATTTCTTTTGGTAGTATTTGATCACCTCTGCGTTTTTTATTTTTTGCGCTATATACAAAAATAGAGCGACAATTTGGAAAAAAAAAAAAAAAAAGCAATATTTTTTACTTTTAGCTATAATAAATAATCCCAAAAAAAGATAAAAAAAAAAATATCCCTCAGTTTAGGCCGATATGTATTCTACATTTTTTTTTTTTTTTTTTTTTTAAAACAAAAAATAAAATAAAACTTGCAATAAAGCGTTTGATTGGTTTGTGCAAAAGTTATAGCCTCTACAAAATAGGGGAGAGTTTATGGCATTTTTATTCATAATTTTATTTTTATTTTTTTACTAGTAATGGCGGCGATCAGTGATTTTTTATCGTGACTGCGACATTATGGTGGACACTTTTGACACTATTTTGGGACCGTTGTAATTTTTAAAGCGATAAGTGCTATAAAAATGCACTGATTACTGTAAAACTGGCAGTGAAGGGGTTAACCAGTAGGGGGCGCTGTAGGGGTTAAGTGTGACCCAATGAGTGATTCTTACTGTGTGGGGGGGGGGGTGTGGCTTGGCGTGTGACGTCACTGATAGCCGTTCCCTATGACAGGGAACAGACAATAAGTGACAGTCTGACTAGAAAACACGGGGAAGGTTTGTTTACACTTACCTCTCCCCATTCTTCAGCTCTGTGATCTGATCGCGGGACAGCGGCGGCGATCGGGTCTGCGGGTCCTGCGGGCGCGGTCACAAAGTAACCGAGTCGCGAGCGTGCCACCGCCAGTGCACGCGACCCATGGCTGTGCATATTAAAGGGGACGTACCTGTATGCCAATATGCGCAGCCGTGCCATTCTGTCGATGTACATCGGCATGCGGCGGTTGGCAAGCGGTTAAAGGGATTGTAAAGTCAGAAGGTTTTTTTTAATCTTAAAGGCAGAGTTCCACCCTAAAGTGCTTTTCTGGGGGGGGGGGGGGATAACCGTCTTTGACAGGTATCCTTTCACACTTCCGGGAGTCCGGGCCACGGCCCGTGACATCACCGCGGGGCTCCCTCCTCCCCCCCCCCTCCCCCCAGGGCCAATAGGAGAGAGTAGTGGAGCCTCGCACATGCCGAAAGGCTACACTGCCGGGTTCCCTTACCTGCAATGGCGGCAGCAGCAGCACCTGACGGAAATATCAGCTGCGGGTGCCGACATTGAGGGACTCCAGGACAGGTAAGTGTCCTATTAAAAGTCAGCAGTTGCAGCATTTGTAGCAGCTGGCTTTTAATTTTTTTTGGCTGCAACACCGCTTTCATACATTCTGTGCATTAGGATAAAAAGCCTTCACCCCCCCCCCAACACTAAAGTTACATACACACTATTAGATTTTCTTCAGGTTTACCAAAACCATTTAATATGAGGTCAAACCTTAGGAGTTTCAATTTGTATGCAGTCAGACAGGCCCTTGCACTACAAGGTTGTGGTAAATCTGAAGACAAAAATCTGCAGAAAATCAAATGTATGGGGCAGCGATGTCTCTGTCCAGTGATGTCGACAAGTGTCGTTCAAGATCCTCCAGCCCCCTCTCTCCATCAAAGAAAGAGAGAGGGGGCTGGGCCGGGTCGGGGCCATGTGTCTGAATGGACACAGGGAGCTGCAACTCGGCTCGGGTGCCCCCATAGCAAGCTGCTTACTGTGGGGGCACCCAACAGAGGGGAGGGGCCAAGGGAGCCAAAGAGGGACCCGAGAAGAGGAGGATCAGGGCTGCTCTGCGCAAATCAACTGCAACAGAGGAAGTATAATGTTTGTTATTTTTATAGGGGGGGGGGGGGGAATGAGTCTTTATGATCACTTTAAGATTATATGTCTCATTTGAAACAATGCTAACCGACATTCTTACCACCTGACTTACAAGGCCTGATCACTGTATGGATTAGGCTTCTGATCTCTTCCTTTCACCGATATGATCTGAAAGCAGATCTTTAAATGAGAAAAACAATCTACAGTGGAACCTCAGATTGCGAGTAACGCAGGGATCGACAAATCCCGGGCGCCAGGTCGCCATGGCGACTAGAAATAGTGTCCTGGCGACTTGGCTTGGAAGGTGGGCAAAAAAAAAAAAAATTTTGTTTTTTTGTGAGCTGGTGCCATCTGGTGGTGAGCCGTTGGTATTACAAGTTATTACCACCAGATGTGAGCTGGCGCCATCTGGTGATGGCCGTTGGTATTACAAGTTAAGCATTACAAGTTAAACAGCAATTCTAATGTCATTTTTCACTATTTTCACTGCCATCTTCTTCCCTCTAATTAGAACCCCCAAACATTATATATATTTTTTATCCTAACACCCTAGAGAATAAAATGACGATCGTTGCAATACTTTCTGTCACGCCGTATTTGCGCAGCGGTCTTGCAAGTGCACTTTTTTGGGGAAAAAATTACACTTTTTTAAATTAAAGCGGATGTGCCATGGGAACAAAATATTAAAAGTCAGCAGCTACAAATACTGCAGCTGCTGACTTTTAATATTAGGACACTTACCTGTCCTGGAGTCCAGCGCCGATCGCAGCAGAGCACGAGCGATCGCTCGTCACTCTGCTGCTCCCCCCGCCATCCACGCTGAGGGAACCAGGAAGTGAAGCGCTGCGGCTTCACTGCCCGGTTCCCTACGGCGCATGCGCGAGTCGCGCTGCGCCCGCCGATTGGCTCACACGCTGTGTGCTGGGAGCCGAGTGTTCCCAGCACACAACGGGTGACAGACGGGATGTGACGGAATGCCCGTCTTTCGCCCGTAGCGTGTGGCCGGAAGTGGGTGCAAATACCTGTCTTTAGACAGGTGTCTGCACCCCCCTCCCCCCTGAAAGGTGTCAAATGTGACACCGGAGGGGGGGAGGGTTCCGATCAGCGGGACTCCACTTTAGGGTGGAGGACCGCTTTAAGACAACAGTAAAGTTATCCCCATTTTTTTTTTAATATTATGAAAGATAATGTTACGCCGAGTAAATTCATACCCAACATGTCACGCTTCAAAATTGCGTTTGAACGCCGTTTACATATGCGGGCGCTGCTCACGTATGTGTTCGCTTCTGCGCACAAGCTCGTCGGGACGGGGTGCGTTTTCTGGCTCCTAACTTTTTTAGCTGGCTCCTAGATTCCAAGCAAATTTGTCAACCCCTGGGTTAACGAGCGTGTCGCAATACGAGCCATGACTCGATTTACGAGTGTCTCGCAAAACAAGCAGGATGTAATCCTCTTCAGTGTCGCATTTGGTCAGAGGTGTGGGGGCGCCGGAGCCCTTTGGAAATACTCCAATACTCAGTTCGAGGGCTTCTGAGGGTAGCTGAACGATCTTCGGGTATTTCCGAGGCTCTCCGGCACCCCCCTCTGGCCACATGCGGTATTGCATGCCATAGAAGTCAATGTGGAACGAATTGTTTTAGTTTCCATTGACTTTGATGGGGAAACTCGCTTTGATATGCAAGTGCTTTGGATTACGAGCATTCTCCTGGAACGGATTATGCCCGTAATCCAAGGTTCCACTGTATCTATATATAAAAAATTGATAGATTGAGAGATATATATATATATATATATATATATATATATATATATATATATATATATATATATATATATATATATATATATATATATATATATATATATATATATATATATATATATATATATATATATATATATATCTCTATCACACACACACACATCTCGGCCACCTTATTAGGTACACCTTGCTAGTACCGGATTGGACACCCTTTTGCCTTCATTCTTCGTGGCATAGAGATTTTTAGGTAGATTCAGAAAGAGTTAGGCCGGCTTATCAGTAGATAAGTCGACCTAACTCAGAATCTACGCCGACTTATGTTTAAGTGTATGCTGAAACAGAGATACGCTTAAACTTATCTAAGATACGACGGCTTGGGCCGTCCTATCTTAGATTGCAATATTTCGGATGGCCGCTAGGTGGCGCTTCCATTGCGGTCGGCGTAGAATATTCAAATGAGGAGATACGCCGATTCACGAACGTACGCCCGGCCGACGCAGTACTTTTACGCCGTTTACGTGAGAGATAGGCCGCGTAAAGTTAGAGCTAGGCCCTAGTGGAATAGTAATGTCAAGTATGGCCGCCGTTCCCGCATCGAAATTTGAATTTTTTACGTCGTTTGCGCAAGTCGTCCGTGAATCGGGATTTACGTCGTTTACGTCCACGTCAAAATCAATTGGCCCGTGCGGCGTACTTAGCCGCAATGCACACTGGAAAATGTAGGCGCCCGGCGCGTGCGCAGTTAAAAAAAAAATACGTAAAAAACGTAAGGTCAAGCACTATTAGCATACAACACGCCCCCCTAACACACATTTGAATTTGGCGCCCTTACGCCCGCCCGTTTTAGGCTACGCCGCCATAACATAGCAGGCAAATACATTGAGAATCATGTACTTGCCTAGCTAACTAGCCATCATCCACATAGAGAAAGAGAAGGGATCATGTAAATTAAACATTGTGCGTTTATTATCACTATAAAATGTTGTACCCCTCCCCCAAAGTCTCCATTGGGGTCACAGTCCCATCCATTGCACACCAATAAAACCTCCTCTATTACGGTTCTGCCAGTTTAGTCATCTCACAGGTATAATAAAAGCGAGCCTCTAGTGCCAAGGTTGCCTCCCTACAGACTGCTGGCCCTGTACTTATTACAAGAGGTCGCAGTCAGGATGCCCCTCTGCCCGGATGGTAGGGACACAATGACGTAGACGGGCACACTGCTCTATTCACAGCCACCTGTAATTACAGACTAATATCAGAGTGTCACAAATAGACACATGATCAGCGTTTCCGGACTTGTGCAAGATGATGAGCAGAGCTTCCTTCCTGAAAAGATCCACACCCACAGATAGTGTGCAAGGCTCCCGAGAGAACCGACCGCAAATCAGGGGCACTAAAGAGGAGCTCCGACCTGGGGACAGCACAGAGCAGGCCAATCGCATACTCCCCACTGCAAATAGTCAAATAGTAGAATAGTAGAAACATTTGTTTAGGAAAAATACACTACCGTATTTATCAGCATATAACCTAACATTACATTTAGACGGGAAGCTTCAGGAAAAAAATAAAAAAAAACTATAAATAAAGAACTTTGAAGCAAAATAAGGGTCACAGCCCATCAATGCAGCCTCACCATTGCCCATTAATGCAGCCTGATCAGTGCCCACCTACAGCCCCACCATTGCCCATTAATGCAGCCTCACCATTGCCCATTAATGCAGCCTGATCAGTGCCCACCTGCAGCCTCTCCATTGCCCATTAATGCAGCCTGATCAGTGCCCACCTGCAGCCTCTCCATTGCCCATTAATGCAGCCTGATCAGTGCCCACCTGCAGCCTCACCATTGCCCATTAATGCAGCCTGATCAGTGCCCACCTGCAGCCTTATTGCCCATTAATGCAGCCTGATCAGTGCCCACCTGTAGCCTAACCATAGCCCAATAATGCAGCCTCACCATTGTCCATTAATGAAGCCTGATCAGTGCCAACCCGCAGCCTCACCATTGCCCATTAATGCAGCCTGATCAGTGCCCATTAGTGCAGCCTGATCAGTACCTATTTGCAGCCTGTCCATTGCAGCCTGATCTGTGCCCATCCGCAGCTTTGCCCATCATTGGGGCCTCACCAGTGCTGGATTACACAGAGCCACGGTCTCCTGTGTACCCAACTCTCAGTCATTTACAGTTCTGTCTCCTAACCCGGCTCCTATGATATAGACAGATGCCGGGACTGTGTGACCGAGCGACCGGGTACACAGGAGATCGTGGCTCTGCGCAATACAGCGGCACTCGCCCCCTCCTTTCTCTCCGACCGAGGCAGCCAGGAAAAATCGGTGTACAACACGCACACATGTTTTCCCCCAATTTTCGGGGGAGGGGTGCGTTATACACCGATAAATTATGGTAGTTACCGCAAACACGAATGACAAGGCCGCTCCAAGAAGAGGTCCTATACCAGTGATGGCGAACCTTGGCACTCCAGAGGTTTTGGAATAATGCAATAAATGGGCACCATGGCTACATTTGGAGCACCAACCACCACTGTTTCTATACTTTCCCAATAAGATAAGAAATTTCATTTTTTTTAGTCTAGGTCCACTTTAAGAATAGAAGGCAAATGTTAGGGGTCTCCCCCCAACCAGTACTTCCAGGAGAGAATGGAAGCTCAGTGATTTCTGACCTTTCCTCCTCTCCACAGCTGTGCCCAGAAAAAGAAACCCCATAAAAACTTCCCAGCGCCGTGATGTCACAGGAAACCTTGTTTGGCTTTATGTTCTCTGCTCAGCACATAGCATATAGCCGGCGTCAGAGGAGCTGCTGACAGACGATGTACAGAATGTTGTGCATGCCGCTGACATTCTCATGCACTCGGAACACCCCCCCTGCATGCACGCTTTCCAGAGGATTTCACATAAAAAAAACGGAGCACTAAAAAATACTAGAGGACTCAACAAGCTGCAGGACCAGAACAGGACACAGAATTAACCACTTTAAGACCAGGCCTTTTTCTGATATTTGTTGTTTACAAGTAAAAATCTGTATTTTGCGCGAAAATTAAAATTAATGAAACTTTTTTTTTTTTTCTTTAGCAGAAACCCTAGGGACGTTGCAATAATTTTATGTCACACTGTGTTTGCACAGCGGCCTTTCAAACGCAATTTTTTTGGGGAAAAAATACACTATTTATTTTTTATTAAAGCAGAGTTCCACCCAAAAATGGAACTTTCGCTTAATCCACTCCTTACATTTGGCATGTAATTTTTTTGGGGGGGGAGTGGGACTTCCTGTCCCACTTCCTCCTTCCGTCAAGGGGCTGGTAAGGCGAATAGCTTAATCGCCTTACTGCAGCCCCTCCCTGTAGGCGATCGTCTGTCCAATCGGACGGCGCTCGCACATGTGCAGTGACGCTCGCGCATGCGCAGTGGGTGCCCAGCCGTGAAGCCGAAAGCGGTCACAGCTGGGTGCCCACACTTGGAATGAAGACGCCGGCCGGAGAGGAGCGGAGCCCCGGCCGGCGCGTCGCTGGAGCAGGTGAGTGTATGTTTATTAAAAGCCAGCAGCTACACTTTTTGTAGCTGACTTTTAACATAAAAAAAAGGCTGGAACTCCACTTTAAAAAGTAAAGTTAGCCCAATTTTTCTATAGAACGTGAAAGATGTTATGTGAAGTAAATATATACCCAACATGTCATGCTTTAAAATTGTGCACACTCGTGGAATGGCGACAAACTACGGTACTTAAAATCTCTGTAGATGACGATAATTTTTTATTTTTTTTCCCAGGTTTTCCATTTAGAGTTACAGGGGAAGTCTCGCGCTAAAATTATTGCTCTCCAACGTTTGCGGCATTACCTCACATGTGGGGTTTGAATAGATTATTTATAATTGACATTTGCTTCTGCACACAAGCTCAGACTGATGGGGTATTTATCTTTTTTTTTTTTTTTTTTTTTTTTTTAAGTGGAGGTTCGCCCTAATAGCATGTATATCTGACCAACTCCAGGGCTGTATCCTGGCCTAGGGCAGCACGTTGCAGGGGGGCAGCACGGAAAGAGTCCCCACCGGCTTGCGCTATTAGTATAGCACCGTTAGTGTAGCACCAGTTTAATGGGGTGGACTGGGCAGAGAGGAAAGCATCCTGCAAATGTAAGGAGGGCGGAGCTTCTAATTTTGACTGTCCTATCATCCTGGACCACAAACCTTCCTCACTGTGCTATACGTTTTCTGCTGTACCATTGGCATGGTTATATCTTTTTAGTCCTCTCCATAAAATTATCAGAATTGTGTGCCTAAAGTAGAACTATAGGAACACTTTTTTTTTTCATTTTGAATAGAGTAAGGGTAAGGGAAGGGCAGGTCTTTAACAGCAAGGGGTGTGGTCTTGACAGGAAGGGGTGGGTCATATTTAAATTAGGGGTGCACGAGTTTAGTCAGGCCTAGGGCAGCACAAAACCTAAATACATCCCTGACCAATTCCCTTATAGTCGTAACAAGTACTGTCCGCAATGATTGACGTCTGTTCCCCCCGGCAGATAAGGCCCCTCCCCCCATATTGCGTAGGCGTGCACAAGTTACGGGGTTTCCAAAAAAAGCTAAACATGCGGAGATGCGAGTCGGCTCTATACGGCGCCTGAGCCCCGCATGTTCGGGTTTTTTCGGAAACCCCGTAACTCGTGCGCTTCTACGCAATACGGGGAGCGGGGCCTTATCCACCGGGGGGGGGAACAGACGTCAATCATCTGGACGATCTCCCAGATGACAATCCCCCTAGGCATAGAAACGCCTACTCCCGCGGGGAGAAGTAGATTTTTAATTGGAAGCATTTTTTGTGAGCTCTTCGCTCACAAAAAATGCTTCCAATTAAAAATTAATGGATGCTTTCACACTGGGGCGGTGCGTTGGCGGGGAGGTGAAAAAAATATCTGCAAGCAGCATCTTTGAAGTATGCTTGGAGAGCAAAAAATAAAAAAATAAAAGCACCTGAAAAGCGCCCCAATAAAATGCATGGAAATCGCCTGAAAAGTGCTTCAAAATGGTTCTTGCAGCAGTTTTTTTGAGTCACATGACCTTCAAAAATCTGCACCACCAACTCTTCAAAAGCGCCTGAAAAAAAAAAAAAAGACACAAAAGCACTTTATACGCGTTTTATAGGCAGTTTTCAAGCGCCTCAGTGTGAAAGGGGTCCAAAAATGATAAAAAAAAAAAAAAAATCTAGATCTCTAAGGCTCCATTCACATCTATGCGACAAAACGCCCGACGCCGGATGCTTCTGCCGCTAGAGGGGAGAATTCCCATTGCTGTCTATGGAGATGGTTCACATCTCATAGACGCCGAACGCCTGTCGCCTGAAAAAAAGTCCCGGACCCTTTTTTTCAGGCGACATTGGCGTTCGCCCATTGACAGCAATGGGAAGAATCTGAGAAAAAAAAAAAAAAAGATACACACTCGCAGCAAAATACGCCGCTGTCGCATAGATGTGAATGCAGCCTAACTGATGTATGGTGAATTTTATGGAATCTGTATTCAGGTCTGTATGTGTACTATTATCAGGTGTAGTTTCCTGTTTTCTATTTGTAATAAAAGATAAGTAAAAAAAAAAAAAAAAACATAATATTTGAACAATTTTTTTTTAGAATAAATATTATTATTATTAATAATAAATTGTAACCATAACAAAACGACAACATATTTATAAAATAAAAACACACCCCACACACAGATTCCCCTACTCTTAGCCCAGGCCAAATATGTATACATGCAAAAAGTTATATACAGGGCGAGTGTCATCATTGTGATCCCCTAAACAAAACTAATTTCCCTTCCAAATACAGAAAGTCAAACACAAGCTCGTTAGCGTTTTGTTCAGACCGCCAGTAATGACAATACTGCGGGGAATGACCAGCACACGTGTGGCCCCCCGACACGACACATCCTGAGAGTAAACATGATTTGGATAAAGGCCGGCACAAAAATTTGCACATCATACAGAACAAGAGAGAGGAGCTGGAATCGGCATGGACCAGCGATCAATGCAGACTACATAGGATACCGAGGCCCTGGGCTCACCTATCCACATCTGCATGGAGTCTGTAGGTTTTCTCTGTGTCTATATATTTTTCCCCCCTTTTGTAAATTAAAATATATTTGAATAGTGCTCTGCATTCATCTTTAGAGGAAAAAAAAAAAAAAAAGGGACATATACAGTACAGACCAAAAGTTTGGACACACCTTCTCATTCAAAGAGTTTTCTTTATTTTCATGACTATGAAAATTGTAGATTCACACTGAAGGCATCAAAACTATGAATGAACACATGTGGAATTATACAGAACAAAAAAGTGTGAAACAACTGAAAATATATTTCATATTCTAGGTTCTTCCACCTTTTGCAGCAGACACATCTCTAGAACTGGTAAGAGGAGACTGTGTGAATCAGGCCTTCATGGTAGAATATCTGCTAGGAAACCACTGCTAAAGAAAGGCAACAAGCAGAAGAGACTTGTTTGGGCTAAAGAACACAAGGAATGGACATTAGACCAGTGGAAACCTGTGCTTTGGTCTGATGAGTCCAAACTTGAGATCTTTGGTTCCAACCCCCGTGTCTTTGTGCGACGCAGAAAAGGTGAACGGATGTACTCTACATGCCAGGTTCCCACTGTGAAGCATGGAGGAGGAGGTGTGATGGTGTGGGGGTGCTTTGCTGGTGACACTGTTGGGGATTTATTCTAAATTGAAGGCATACTGAACCAGCATGGCTACCACAGCATCTTGCAGCGGCATGCTATTTCATCCGGTTTGCGTTTAGTTGGACCGTCATTTATTTTTCAACAGGACAATGACCCCAAACACACCTCCAGGCTGTGTAAGGGCTATTTGACCAAGAAGGAGAGTGATGGGGTGCTGCGCCAGGTGACTACCTCTTGAAGCTCATCAAGAGAATGCCAAGAGTGTGCCAAGCAGTAATCAAAGCAAAAGGTGGCTACTTTGAAGGACCTAGAATATGAAATATATTTTCAGTTGTGTCACACTTTTTTATTATGTATAATTCCACATGTGTTAATTCATAGTTTTGATGCTTTCAGTGTGAATCTACAATTTTCATAGTCATGAAAATAAAGAAAACTCTTTGAATGAGAAGGGGTGTCCAAACTTTTGGTCTCTCCTGTACATGACAAAGTCAAGGTGGAACAGTAAAATGCAAGGTACACACACACACACACACACACACACACACACACACACACACACACACACACACACACACAGGCAGTCGAAGTCAAGTCATTTTCCTTTATAACCTAGCAATCATCAACCCCAATTAATGCACCTTACATTTTACCGTATTTATCGGCGTATACCGCGCACTTTTTTGCCCTGAAAATCAGGGCAAAATCGTGGGTGCGCGGTATACGGCGATACCCGCTTTCCCGCGACGAGTTTTGAATACTGCGCCGACATATACTGAGCGCAGTACACTCGGGTATAGTCGGGCAGTCTCGGCTCCTTCCGCGCTCACGTCCTGGACGTACAGGACGTCAGTGCGGGTAGCCGAGCATTGCCGACAATACACAAGTGTACTGCGCTCTGTATATGTCGGCGCAGTATTCAAACTCGGAGCTGGAAACGAGCGGGGAGGACGCGAGGACGCCGCGAGGACGCCCGCCCCGCCGAAGAGGACACCCGACCCGCCGAAGACGGACCCGCCAAAGACGGACGCCGGACCCGCCAAAGACGGACGCCGGACCCGCCAAAGACGGACGCCGGACCCGCCAAAGACGGCCGCCGGACCCGCCAAAGACGGACGCCGGACCCGCCAAAGACGGACGCCGGACCCGCCAAAGACGGACGCCGGACCCGCCAAAGACGGACGCCGGACCCGCCAAAGACGGACGCTGGACCCGCCAAAGAGGACACCCGAAGCGGCAGAAGGACGCCACGCAAGACACCAAAACTAAGTACAAAATTTTTTTTCCCACAGGATTGGGTGCCATTTTAGGGGTGCGATAAATACGGTACATTAGTGCCCTGCCGCCAGCAGATCTTGATCTTTCAGCATTAAACCTCAGGTATGGGTACCAGTTTCTCTAGACTATAGTGAAGAACTGCAGGAAGTGGCTGCATTCACCACGGCTCAGAGTGTGCGGTGGAAGTAGACCTCACCACGGACGTCAGCCCACAGAATGAGAGTTCGGTGTCGTCCTATTTCTTCCCCACTGATTGTTTTGCTTAAAAAAATATTTGCAGCAGTCCTATACCCCCCCAAGCTGTACAGCTCTATGGAACTTTATGCCATTTTATTTTTTTTCTAATCATTGAATGTTTTTTTAATGCACGTAACACAAGTTTGTCTACTGAACCATGTCCTTATTCTGGTGCCTTGGCTTCCACTCCAACAGGTCTTTATAATTGGGTGTGACTGATTACGATATGTACACATTCTAACAGGCTTAGGGAAAAACAAACAAGCAACACGGCAGTCATTTTTTTCATGCGACTTTCACATGGTTGATGTGCCGGATTCTCTCAAGAGACGGATTTAACTACAGAATTGCAGGCGGCACATTATTTTAGACCCCTTTCACACGGGGGCATTTTTCAGGTGCTTTAGCGGGTGCAAATACCTGTATACAGGTATCTGCACCCCCCTGAAAGGTGCCAAATGTGACAGCGGAGGGAGGGGTTCGAAAATCGGAAGTTCCATTTTTGGGTGGAACTCCTCTTTAAAAACCCCCCCCAACTACATTACTGTTACATGCTTTGGAGCCGCGCTTGCTCATCACCAAATCAATCACACACACCTTGATGAAGGGTTCCTGTGTAAACTAATACGTTACACCGCCGTGTGAGTGTTCATAATGCAGGAAATCCCAGTGCGCTAATGACAACGCCTATTGATGTTAGTGGTTTCCACACCCAGACTATGGATGCATTCCAGTATGGTTCACTATGGGAATATGTTTAGAGATTCATGTCCAATGCAAGTAAAAGAAATATATGACGCATCCTATATAAACGACACTATCCTATGATAAACATGAGCGAACACCCCAGGACAACGATATTTAGTTCTCTTTAAAAAAAAGAAGTGACCGTTATTTTCAGCTGAGCCCAATGATAAGGGAAAGGTATAGTCACATAGTTATATAAAGATCCTTATCCTGGTTATAAAGCAATTGAGCTTGTTGTAGATCTCGTCACAAGGTGCTCACGGTGTACAGAGAGAGTAAATAAGGAGAAGTGCTGGTGAAACAGATATTTGCTGGAGACCAAGAGAATAGGTAGGGCAAGCGGCCCCGGCCAGGAGAAAGGAGGAGGAGAAGAAGGGCAAGCGGGCCCGGCCCAAGGGAGGAGAAGGAGAAGAAGGGCAAGCGGGCACGGCCCAAGGGAGGAGAAGAAGGGCAAGCGGGCACGGCCCAAGGGAGGAGAAGAAGGGCAAGCGGGCACGGCCCAAGGGAGGAGAAGAAGGGCAAGCGGGCACGGCCCAAGGGAAGAGAAGGAGGAGAAGAAGGGCAAGCGGCCCCGGCCCAAGGGAGGAGAAAGGAGGAGGAGAAGAAGGGCAAGCGGCCCCGGCCAGGAGAAAGGAGGAGGAGGAGAAGGGCAAGCGGGCCTGGCACAAGGGAGGAGAAGGGCAATCGGCCCGGCCCAAGGGAGGAGAAGAAGAAGAAGGGCAAGCGGCCCCAGGGAGGAGAAGAAGGGCAAGCGGGCCCGGCACAAGGGAGGAGAAGGGCAATCGGCCCGGCCCAAGGGAGGAGAAGGAAAAGAAGGGCAAGCGGCCACGGCCCAAGGGAGGAGAAGAAGGAGAAGAAGGGCAAGCGGCCCCTGCCCAAGGGAGGAGAAGAAGGGCAAGCGGCCCCGGCCCAAGGGAGGAGAAGGAGAAGAAGGGCAAGCGGCCCCGGCCCAAGGGAGGAGAAGAAGGAGAAGAAGGGCAAGCGGCCCCTGCCCAAGGGAGGAGAAGAAGGGCAAGCGGCCCCGGCCCAAGGGAGGAGGAGAAGAAGAAGAAGGAGAAGAAGAAGGGCAAGCGGCCCCGGCCCAAGGGAGGAGAAGAAGGAGAAGGAGAAGGAGAAGAAGGGCAAGCGGCCCAAGGGAGAAGGAGAGGAAGGGCAAGCGGCCCCGGCCCAAGGGAGGAGAAGAAGGAGAAGAAGGGCAAGCGGCCCCGGCCCAAGGGAGGAGAAGGGCAAGTGGCACCGGGCCCAAAGGAGAAGAAGGGCAAGTGGCCCCGGCCCCAAAGGAGAAGCAGGAGAAGGGTAAGCAGCCCCGGGTTTTTTTATTATTTAAATGAAGCAGAGTGTATTAGGTTTTATTTTATTGCCATCTTGTTCGATTACCGAATGTTCAGGGGTAGAAAGAAAGAATTGGGATTCTCATTATATCCAGAAACACACACACACACACACACACACACACACACACACACACACTAGATGTTTTGCCTCATCTGGCAGCTTTTGGAATTTTGCTGCAATATTTCACAATTTGTCCCATTTCTTCATTCTACCACCATTTTGCGTAAAGCGGCACTTCGTCTTCACAACTAGGAAAGAGGCTTGCAAAATAATGAAAAGGAGCTGGATTACAACAGCAATATAATTCTGGCTATCGCAGCCCAACTCCACCAAAACCATCTGTCAGTTTAATTGTTTACAACCCGTGTGACACCCACTAACTACACTCATCTCCTGATCTGCAGATACCGAGGGCAGAGAGTGGCACGCGGTGTACCCGACAGCAATAAAATCTGACAGAGCAAAGGAAAGAAAGAAAAATAAAAAAAGAGAGAGGGGTTCTATGCCGGTTGGTAGGGAGAGGCTCCTGTACCAAGGAGCAGCTAGGAGGGTGGTATGTACTTTGGGTCGGCAACCTGATCACATTCTACTTGTTAATCGAAGGCAGGCGACGGGTACCGGTAGTACGTGTCCCTTCCTTGCCGACCCCCCCCAAACCTGAACAGACGGGTCAGCTGGAGAATGCCATTTCCTGAAACCAATGTCCCTGTATTTCCTCCGTGGCAGCTGACAGGCGACTTCTCCTCCTTCCCTTCCCGGCAGCATTCAACTGCCACAGGAGAAAATAGGGAATTGGGTTCAGTAGTGGCACTCGCCCCCGGTGACCCTCCTGTCCACCCTCTACTGATGGGCTTCTGTGGAAAATCTTGAAAATGGAAAATGGGGGGCGCTGGGGGAGTGGAAGGGGCCGAAAGATATGCAATTTGCCTGCCCCTTCTATTTCTAAATGAACACAGCGAGTGATTAGAACCAAATCGCTCATGTGTTCATTCATAAATGAAGCATAGTAAACGGTGTTTAGCATGCTTCAGTTTGTGAATCAACAGGGAGACTGTCCATTCATTATGTGTAGTTGAGGCTGCAGAGATGGAGAATGAAGGGCTATAGCCTCAATCCTCTTTTCTCGGTCTCAAAAAATGAAACAGAGGTCTGTTTAGAGTCCCCTAACAGGGCTGCTAAAAAAAAAAAAACACACAACAACACTACTGACACCCATCCACTGACACACAACCACTGCCCCACTGACACCCATCCACTGACACCCATCCACTGACACCCAACCACTGCCCCACTGACACCCATCCACTGACACCCAACCACTGCCCCACTGACACCCGTCCACTGCCCCACTGACACCCGTCCACTGCCCCACTGACACCCGTCCACTGACACCCGTCCACTGCCCCACTGACACCCGTCCACTGCCCCACTGACACCCGTCCACTGCCCCACTGACACCCGTCCACTGACATCCAACCACTGCCCCACTGACACCCAACCACTGCCCCACCGACACCCGTCCACCGACACCCGTCCACCGACACCCGTCCACCGACACCCGTCCACCGACACCCGTCCACCGACACCCGTCCACCGACACCCGTCCACCGACACCCGTCCACCGACACCCGTCCACCGACACCCGTCCACCGCCCCACTGACACCCGTCCACCGCCCCACTGACACCCGTCCACCGCCCCACTGACACCCGTCCACCGCCCCACTGACACCCGTCCACCGCCCCACTGACACCCGTCCACCGCCCCACTGACACCCGTCCACCGCCCCACTGACACCCGTCCACCGCCCCACTGACACCCGTCCACCGCCCCACTGACACCCGTCCACCGCCCCACTGACACCCGTCCACCGCCCCACTGACACCCGTCCACCGCCCCACTGACACCCGTCCACCGCCCCACTGACACCCGTCCACCGCCCCACTGACACCCGTCCACCGCCCCACTGACACCCGTCCACCGCCCCACTGACACCCGTCCACCGCCCCACTGACACCCGTCCACCGCCCCACTGACACCCGTCCACCGCCCCACTGACACCCGTCCACCGCCCCACTGACACCCGTCCACTGCCCCACTGACACCCGTCCACTGCCCCACTGACACCCGTCCACTGCCCCACTGACACCCGTCCACTGCCCCACTGACACCCGTCCACTGACATCCAACCACTGCCCCACTGACACCCATCCACTGACAGCCAACCACTGCCCCACTGACACCCAACCACTGACACCCAACCACTGACACCCAACCACTGCCCCACTGACACCCAACCACTGACACCCAACCACTGCCCCACTGACACCCAACCACTGCCCCACTGACACCCAACCACTGCCCCACTGACACCCAACCACTGCCCCACTGACACCCAACCACTGCCCCACTGACACCCAACCACTGACATCCAACCACTGCCCCACTGACACCCATCCACTGACACCCAACCACTTGCCCCACTGACACCCAACCACTGCCCCACTGACACCCAACCACTGACACCCATCCACTGACACCCAACCACTGCCCCACTGACACCCAACCACTGCCCCACTGACACCCATCCACTGACACCCATCCACTGACACCCAACCACTGACACCCAACCACTGACACCCAACCACTGCCCCACTGACACCCGTCCACTGACACCCAACCACTGCCCCACTGACACCCATCCACTGACACCCAACCACTGACATCCAACCACTGCCCCACTGACACCCAACTACTGCCCCACTGACACCCATCCACTGACACCCAACCACTGCCCCACTGACACCCGTCCACTGACACCCAACCACTGCCCCACTGACACCCATCCACTGCCCCACTGACACCAAACCACTGCCCCACTGACACCAAACCACTGCCCCACTGACACCAAACCACTGCCCCACTGACACCCGTCCACTGACACCCAACCACTTTTAACGTAGGCCAAGTCTATATTTTTACAGTGGCATTTGTTTTATTATATTTCTCCTTATAAATTTAGTTAGGCCTTGTTGGTACAAAAAACAACAAAGGGCCCTGAACCCCAGTGATCTTTGATCCCTTTCATGCTGTTCAGGTAGATCTCCACCTCTTAAAAAGCTTGCCTACGCCTACTCCTGCTTTTAACCACACCTGTATGGTAACAACCACTTTTCACTGACCCGGCCCACTCTTACCCATTACAGGGTGCACTATGTATGGTGTCTTTAGGCCCTTTATTGAGGCCAGTTTCAAGTATGGAAGGCATTGCTTATATACTTGCTGCTCCTGTTGACAATCTCACCAGTTTCTCCTCCAAAGAGAAATGTCAGGCAACCCGGGAGATCAACAATCCCAAAAGTGTTGTCGTCTCAGAAGATACCGGAGGGTCATCCCTCCCAGGCAGAGCAGCAAATCACCGGAGTGGGTAGTAGAGCCAAGTTTATACAATCTTTTCTACGAATACTTCGCTGGGAACGTTTAGCATGCCGAGATTTAGGACTCGTTCACACCAAAGGGTGATGACCTGCGCTGATCGATCAGAGATGGCCAATGAGGGCTTAAAAGGAGTTGTAAATAAAACTTTTTTTTTTTGCTGAAATGACTGTTTACAGGGTATAGAGACATAATAGTTAACTAATTCCTTTTAAAAATAGATAAACATCAATCATATAATGTACCTGCAGTTTCTAGTTTCGTTTTTGCTTCTTGTTTCCTGCTTCTGTGATGTACAGAGCCAATACAGGGCAGTGATGGTTTGGAAAACGAAACCGATTGGTGCTGAGGGGTTCTTAAAGCGGAGGTTCACCCAAAAAATAAATGTTTAACATTACATTCAGCCAAGTTGCCCTAATGACAATCGGCTGTTTTTTTTGTTTTGTTTTTTCGTACATACCGTTTTTTCATCGCCGCTTCCGGGTATGTCTTCTGCGGGACTGGGCATTCCTAATTGATTGACAGGCTTCCGACCGTCGCATACTGCGCGCTGCCGAAAGAAGCCGAACGTCAATGCGCAGGCGCCGTATAGAGCCGACTCGCAGTCCAGCTTCTTTCGGCAACTCATGACGCGCAGTATGCGACGGTCAGAAGCCTGTCAATCAATTAGGAACGCCCAGTGCTGCAGAAGACATACCCGGAAGCGGCGGTGAAGACATACCCGTCCACTGCCCCACTGACACCCGTCCACTGCCCCACTGACACCCGTCCACTGCCCCACTGACACCCGTCCACTGCCCCACTGACACCCGTCCACTGCCCCACTGACACCCGTCCACTGCCCCACTGACACCCGTCCACTGCCCCACTGACACCCGTCCACTGCCCCACTGACACCCGTCCACTGCCCCACTGACACCCGTCCACTGCCCCACTGACACCCGTCCACTGACATCCAACCACTGCCCCACTGACACCCATCCACTGACACCCAACCACTGCCCCACTGACACCCAACCACTGACACCCAACCACTGACACCCAACCACTGCCCCACTGACACCCAACCACTGACACCCAACCACTGCCCCACTGACACCCAACCACTGCCCCACTGACACCCAACCACTGCCCCACTGACACCCAACCACTGCCCCACTGACACCCAACCACTGCCCCACTGACACCCAACCACTGACATCCAACCACTGCCCCACTGACACCCATCCACTGACACCCAACCACTTGCCCCACTGACACCCAACCACTGCCCCACTGACACCCAACCACTGACACCCATCCACTGACACCCAACCACTGCCCCACTGACACCCAACCACTGCCCCACTGACACCCATCCACTGACACCCATCCACTGACACCCAACCACTGACACCCAACCACTGCCCCACTGACACCCGTCCACTGACACCCAACCACTGCCCCACTGACACCCATCCACTGACACCCAACCACTGACATCCAACCACTGCCCCACTGACACCCAACTACTGCCCCACTGACACCCATCCACTGACACCCAACCACTGCCCCACTGACACCCGTCCACTGACACCCAACCACTGCCCCACTGACACCCATCCACTGCCCCACTGACACCAAACCACTGCCCCACTGACACCAAACCACTGCCCCACTGACACCAAACCACTGCCCCACTGACACCCGTCCACTGACACCCAACCACTTTTAACGTAGGCCAAGTCTATATTTTTACAGTGGCATTTGTTTTATTATATTTCTCCTTATAAATTTAGTTAGGCCTTGTTGGTACAAAAAACAACAAAGGGCCCTGAACCCCAGTGATCTTTGATCCCTTTCATGCTGTTCAGGTAGATCTCCACCTCTTAAAAAGCTTGCCTACGCCTACTCCTGCTTTTAACCACACCTGTATGGTAACAACCACTTTTCACTGACCCGGCCCACTCTTACCCATTACAGGGTGCACTATGTATGGTGTCTTTAGGCCCTTTATTGAGGCCAGTTTCAAGTATGGAAGGCATTGCTTATATACTTGCTGCTCCTGTTGACAATCTCACCAGTTTCTCCTCCAAAGAGAAATGTCAGGCAACCCGGGAGATCAACAATCCCAAAAGTGTTGTCGTCTCAGAAGATACCGGAGGGTCATCCCTCCCAGGCAGAGCAGCAAATCACCGGAGTGGGTAGTAGAGCCAAGTTTATACAATCTTTTCTACGAATACTTCGCTGGGAACGTTTAGCATGCCGAGATTTAGGACTCGTTCACACCAAAGGGTGATGACCTGCGCTGATCGATCAGAGATGGCCAATGAGGGCTTAAAAGGAGTTGTAAATAAAACTTTTTTTTTTTGCTGAAATGACTGTTTACAGGGTATAGAGACATAATAGTTAACTAATTCCTTTTAAAAATAGATAAACATCAATCATATAATGTACCTGCAGTTTCTAGTTTCGTTTTTGCTTCTTGTTTCCTGCTTCTGTGATGTACAGAGCCAATACAGGGCAGTGATGGTTTGGAAAACGAAACCGATTGGTGCTGAGGGGTTCTTAAAGCGGAGGTTCACCCAAAAAATAAATGTTTAACATTACATTCAGCCAAGTTGCCCTAATGACAATCGGCTGTTTTTTTTGTTTTGTTTTTTCGTACATACCGTTTTTTCATCGCCGCTTCCGGGTATGTCTTCTGCGGGACTGGGCATTCCTAATTGATTGACAGGCTTCCGACCGTCGCATACTGCGCGCTGCCGAAAGAAGCCGAACGTCAATGCGCAGGCGCCGTATAGAGCCGACTCGCAGTCCAGCTTCTTTCGGCAACTCATGACGCGCAGTATGCGACGGTCAGAAGCCTGTCAATCAATTAGGAACGCCCAGTGCTGCAGAAGACATACCCGGAAGCGGCGGTGAAGACATACCCGGAAGCGGCGGTGAAAATCCGGTATGTACGAAAAAAAAAAACAGCCGATTGTCATTAGGACAACTTGGCTGAATGTAATGTTAAAAATGTATTTTTTGGGTGAACCTCCACTTTATTTAGTGACCACAGAGAGAAAGCTCCCAGCACTGTGGTGATCAGGAAACAGACAACCAGGAAGTGTGGAGATCAGAGAAGAATTACAGCGACTTGAGAGAAAAAACGAACAATGAGGACATGAAAACAGCACTGCATTAAGGTAAAGGAAGCTATTAGGATAGAAAAAAAAATTCCTTTACAAACCCTTTAACGCAAGGAAGCAGCAAATACAATTACCGTCTATGTTCCTCAAATTTACACTGTGTTAGGGGTTAGAGTTTCCCATTGAAGAATAAAACCAGGACTCAGGAATAAGAACAGTGACCTCCCCCAGAGGTCAAAGGACAATTCCCAGAGGTCAAAGGTCACGGGGGCGTGGCTGACCCACCTCCACCAAAAAGTGTACCGCCTACACCGAGCAAGCCGGGGAGAAGAAGTGAGAAAGCCGGGGAGAAGAAGTGAGAAAGCCGGGGAGAAGAAGTGAGAAAGCCGGGGAGAAGAAGTGAGAAAGCCGGGGAGAAGAAGTGAGAAAGCCGGGGAGAAGAAGTGAGAAAGCCGGGGAGAAGAAGTGAGAAAGCCGGGGAGAAGAAGTGAGAAAGCCGGGGAGAAGAAGTGAGAAAGCCGGGGAGAAGAAGTGAGAAAGCCGGGGAGAAGAAGTGAGAAAGCCGGGGAGAAGAAGTGAGAAAGCCGGGGAGAAGAAGTGAGAAAGCCAGGGGGAAGTGAGCAAGCCAGGGGGAAGTGAGCAAGCCAGGGGGAAGTGAGCAAGCCAGGGGGAAGTGAGCAAGCCAGGGGGAAGTGAGCAAGCCAGGGGGAAGTGAGCAAGCCAGGGGGAAGTGAGCAAGCCAGGGGGAAGTGAGCAAGCCAGGGGGAAGCGAGCAAGCCAGGGGGAAGCGAGCAAGCCAGGGGGAAGCGAGCAAGCCAGGGGGAAGCGAGCAAGCCGGGGGGAAGCGAGCAAGCCGGGGGGAAGTGAGCAAGCCGGGGGAAGTGAGCAAGCCGAAGAAATGCAGCATTTTTATTTAGCGCATAAAAAAAAGAAACGCAACTCAACATGCAGTAAAACACAGTGCAAAGCATTAAAAATGCATGTCCTGGTGTGTAACATGCTTCAATGCAGATGCGTTTCCGATGTGGTGTTAACAAGGCCTTAGAGGCCCTCAATAAAAAACAGAAACAGAGTGAGTACAAGAGGACGGAACTGGGGCCTCATCACCACGTCTGGTTTTCTAGGACGTTCCTAGCAATAGCGTGACAACAGAAAACCCATGGTGTGCCGAGTTCCCATCTACTGCAATGTGGCTGCAGCCGATAAAAGGGGACCTGTCAGGACAACCCTTATCTGTCACAGCTGAGGCTCCCATCCACCACCGGGCTGAGCAGCACATTACACACAATGTGTAGAGTAGAAGGAACATATACAGTGATGATATACACAGATCTAGGGACTACCGCTCCCATATTGCAACACAGCAGATAGGACAATATTTACACACATAGGAAATCATACACACTGTAAATCTCCAAACACACAATAACAGATACAATGACAAGAGTACAAATATCCACACAGTGAGCTAGACATACAATCTGATACTTACAGCGAGAGAAAAAAAGTATTTGACCCCCTGCTGATTTTGTACGTTTGCCCACTGACAAAGAAATGATCAGTCTATAATTTTAAGGGTAGGATAATTTTAACAGTGAGAGACAAAACAACAAAAATATCCAGAAAAACGCATTTCAAAAAAGTTATAAATTGATTTGCATTTTAATGAGTGAAATGAGTATTTCATCCCCTATCAGCAAGATTTCTGGCTCCCAGCTGTCTTCTATACAGGTAACAAGCTGAGATAAGGAGCACTCTCTTAAAAGGAAGTGTCCGTAATCTCAGCTTGTTACCTGTATAGAAGACAGCTGTCCACAGAACAATCAGTCAGATTCCAATCTCTCCATCATGGCCAAGACCAAAGAGGTTTCCAGGGATGTCAGGGACAAGATTGTAGACCTACACAAGGCTGGAATGGGCTACACGTCCATCGCCAAGCAGCTTGGTGAGAGGGTGACAACAGTTGGTGTGAATTCGTAAATGAAAAAAAATAACGGTCAATCTCCCTCGGTCTGCGGCTCCATGGAAGATCTTGCCTCGTGGAGTTTCAATGATCATGGGAACGGTGAGGAATCAGCCCAGAACTACACAGGAGAATCTTGTTAATGATCTCAAGGCAGCTGAGACCATCGTCACCAAGAAAACAATTGGTAACACACGCCCCCGAGGAGGACTGAAATCCTGCAGTGCCCGCAATGTCCCTCTGCTTAAGAAAGCGCATGTATATGCCATCTGAAGTTTGCTAATGAGAATCTGATTGATGCCAAGGAGAACTGGGTGAAAGAGTTGTGGTCAGAGGAGACAAAAAACGAGCTCTTTGGCATCAACTCAACTCACCGTGCTTGGATGGGGAATGCTGCCTATTACCCCCAAGAACACCATCAAACATGGAGGTGGAAACATTATGATATGGGGGTGTTTTACTGCTAAGGGGACAGGAAAGCTTCACGCATCAAAGGGACGATAGATGGGGGCGTGTACTGTCAAATCTTGGGCGAGAACCTCCTTCCCTCAGCCAGGACATTGAAAATGGGTCATGGATGGGTATTCCAGCATGACAATGACCCAAAAGACACAGCCAAGGAAACAAAGGAGTGGCTCAAGAAGAAACACATGGCCTAGCCAGTCTGTAGACCTTAATCCCATAGAAAATATGTGGAGGGAGCTGAAGGTTTGAGTTATCACATGTCAGCCTGGAAACCTTAAAGTGGAGTTCCACCCATAAATATAACATTACATCAGTAGTTTTAAAAAAAATGTCATTAGTCCTTTACGAATTTTTTTTTTTTTTTTTTAGATGCCTTCAAAGTGTTGTTGCTAGGCAGAATAGTTAAAGGGTCACTAAAGGAAAAAGTTTTTTTAGCTGAAATGACTGTTTACAGGGCATAGAGACATAATAGTTAACTGATTCCTTTTAAAAATGATTAAAAATAGATAAAAAAACAATCATATAATGTGCCTGCAGTGTAGTTTCGTTTTTGCTGTTGTTTGCTGGTTCTCTGATGTACAGAGAGCCACTAGAGGGCAGTCAGCCAATAGAGAGCAGTGATACTTTGTCTAAAACTCCTCAGCACCAATCCAGTTTCGTTTTACACACAGTAATCACACCTCTTTGATTAGTGACCACCGTGAGAAATCTCCCAGTACTGTGGTTATCAGGAAACAGGCAACCAGGAAGTGTCCAGAACAGAGAGGAATTACAGCAACATCAAAGCAAAAACGAACAATGAGGACATGAAACCAGGACTGCAGTAAGGTAAAGGAAGCTATTTAGCTAAAAAAAAAAATTCCTTTAGTGACCCTTTAATCTTCCCACTTCCTGCACCTAGGTGCTTAATGCTTCTTAACCTACACCGCACAGACTCCTGGAAATGTAGTGGGTGTAACTTTCCAGGAGTCTGTGCACTCCCCAGTCTCAAAGAATCATGTGACTTGGACAGCACAGGTGCTGAAACCTGATCTGACACTGCTTGTGCAGCACTGAGCATGTGCGAGATCTGCAAGGCTGAAATCCAGGAAGTCATACAGTCTGGCTTCATGATGCCCACACTTAAGATGGCCCCAGTCAATTTCTATTTTATAAAGTGTCTAAATGCTGTAACAACCTAACAAAACGGACCTTAGTTTACAGACTAACTTTACTAGAATACATTAAACTTGTGTATTACAGGAGTATTTATATTTAAAAAGTGAAATTGTGTCCGGAACTCCGCTTTAATGACTTGGAGAGGATCTGCAAAGAGGAGTGGGACAAAATCCTTCCTGAGATGTGTGCAAACCTGGTGGCCAACTACAAGAAACGTCTGACCTCTGTGGTTGCCAACAAGGGTTTCTCCAAAAAAAGTGGAAAAAATATACTGCGCTTACTCCAACTAAACTACTAAAAAAGCTGCAACTAAAAAATGTTATACAACATCAAAACACAAAAAAAGAAGCTGCGCTAATGGATGATGCCTTGAAACCAGCGCAAATATTGCAAGAAATAAATAGCAAACAGTGATCACACCGTGAACTTGGTAAGAAAACAAATGAACCCTGATGGGTTAATCACAGTCCACCAAAAAAGACCATAGCAGATTGAATAATCACGGTTTCCAAAGTGAAAGAAAGATAATCCCAACTCCTGAAGAAAGTGATGATAGAAGCACCTCCACCTAGGTCACACACTGACTCTTACCGGAACTCTATGATCTCTTATTACAGGAGATCATAGACAGCATATAGTAACGGTATCCTCACAGCATATCACCAGACTGGGACGGTCACAGTAATGGATGGCCTCAAGCAGTATACCGGTAGATATGTATGTCTGACGTCACCACGTTAAGTGTTTACACCCGGAAAATACGGGCGTTTGTTCAAGGACCCGGCCGGCTCGACTTTTATACATGCTGTAATACAACCACTTTGATGTAAGTGTACATCTTTTTATCTTATTAAAAAACCTTGAGGATCTTATGCTATGGGAGCTCTCCTTTCTTTTTAAACATATGTACCGGTATACTGCTTGAGGCCATCCATCACTGTGACCGTCCCAGCTTGGTGATATGCTGTGAGGATACCATTATGCTGTCTATGATCTCCTGTAATAAGAGATCGTAGAGTTCCGGTAAGAGTCAGTGTGTGACTATAAGGTGGAGGTGCTTCCATCATCACTTTTTTCAGGAGTTGGGATTATCTTTCTTTAACTTTGGAGATCATCATTATTCAATCTGTTATGGACTTTTTTGGTGGACTGTGATTAACCCATCAGGGTTCATTTGTTTTCTTACCAAGTTCACGGTGTGATCATTGTTTGCTATTTATTTTTTGCAATATTTGGGCTGGTTTCAGTGCATCATACATTAGCGCAGCTTCTTTTTTTTGTATATTCTCCACCAAGTACCAAGTCATGTTTTGCAAAGGGGTCAAATACTAATTTTACTCATTACATTGCAAATCAATTTATAACTTTTTTCTGGACATTTTTGTGGTTATTCTGTCTCTCACTGTTAAAATAAACCTACTATTAAATATTATAGACTGATCATTTCTTTGGCGGTGGGCAAACGTACAAAATCAGCAGGGGGTCAAATACTTCCAAGCTACAGTGGAGTTTCTTTAACTCCCAAAACTCGTTTTTGGAATCTTCCTGTCCCAAAAAAAAAAAAAACAAACACACACAACACTTGACCTTTTTCTAAATGTTATCCCCTTGAAATAAGTGCATCGCATTATCCCTTTCTACTTCCCTACCGCAAGTAGTAATAAAAGAAATATGGTCTCTCTCATAATTGGTCCCTCATGCCCCGTACACGCGATCAGATTTTCCCGACAACAAAAGTCCGATGTGAGATTTGGAACGGAAATTTCCGACCGTGTGTACGCTCCATCGGACTTTCCACCAACAAAAGATTGAGAGCTGGTTCTCAAATTTTCAGACGGAAAAAAAAATTAAGATCGGAAATTCCAATAGTCTGTAGCAATTCCGACGCGCAAAATTCCGACGCATGCTCGGAAACATTGAACTTAATTTTCTCGACTCGTCATAGTGTTTTACATCAGGGGGTCTCCAAACTTTTCACACAAAGGGCCAGTCTACTGTCCTTCAGACTTTGGGAGGGCCGGATTGTGGCTAGCAGGGGTAGAAAATGTCCCGAGCCCAGCATCAGTGAGAAAAAATATGGCCTCAGGGTTGGTGTTCAGTAGGAGTAGTGCCCCATTATTGGTATTAGTAGGAGGAATAATGTCCCATCATTGGTATCAGTGGAAAACATAGTGCCCCATTGCTCTGGTGTCAGTGGGAGGAATAGTGCAGCAAGGGCCAGATAAAGGCTAGCAAAGGGCCACATCTGGCCCTCGGGCCGCAGTTTGGAGATCCCTGTTTTACATCAATGCGTTCTTGATGGTCGAAAGTTCAGGGAACTTTTGTGTTATGTGACCGTGTGTATGCAAGCCAAGCTTGAGCAGAATTCCGTCGGAAAAACCATCCAAGGTTTTTCCAACGGAAAATCCAATCGTGTGTTACGGGCATTAGGGCTTGTACACACTAGTGGTTGAGGTGATCTGCATTTTTACTGCTCCCCGACCAATCCCCCTTTATCTGCAGAGGCCAGTGGTGTACACACGCTATGGCCACGATGCTTTGCTTCAGCCACTGCAGGTATTATTACCCCCTCCTCGCTTTCTGCGGACATAAAGCCTGCCGAGCGTGACCCATTTAAGTGAATGGCGCCATTTTGCAAGTGCCGCACAATGGCATGCAGTGCATACGGTTGTAAAACATTAAAAATAAGTGCCTTTACTGTGTAAAATCCAGTAATACTAATGTCTCACCCTGCTCTGCACATGCTCAGTTGCTCTCCATTTTTAGGCACTGTGCAGAAAATCACAGCCACTAGAGGCCGATCTGCTGACAGTCTAAATTTACTGCTTCTCTGAGGTTCTGGGCTTCAGAAAAATGGCAGCCTCCGGCAAGCAGAAACAGATCAATGCTGGAGGCACTTTACAGCGCACACTGATTTTGGTAGCATAATTAACGTGCAATGCATGTTCCTTGCATAAGGACATTATTATTTATTTTTGTTTTTTTTATCAAATTGTTATGGATAAAGTTCTGCTTTAACACATTTTTATACGTTACCCTTTCCAGTCAAATCTTTTAGCAACCCTCAACCCTGCTGTTTAAATGCTTCCAATTCAGTACAACCAGTCTTAAAGGGGTTGTAAAGGTAAAAAAAAAAAAAAAAAAAGTCATAAATAGCTTCCTTTACCTTAGTGCAGTCCTCCTTCACTTACCTCATCCTTCCATTTTGCTTTTACATGTCCTTATTTCTTCTGAGAAATCCTCACTTCCTGTTCTTCTGTCTGTAACTCCACACAGTAATGCAAGGCTTTCTCCCTGGTGTGGAGTGTGGTCCTCGCCCCCTCCCTTGAGGGGGGAGGGAGCGAGCAGGAGAGTCAGGACGCTCTCTACGTTGCAGATAGAGAAAGGAGCTGTGTGTTTATTGGCGTCCTGACTCTCCTGTAGTTGAGCCAAGGGATTGAAAGCGAGCACGACACTCCACATCAGGGAGAAAGCCTCGCATTACGGTGTGGAGTTACAGACAGAAGAACAGGAAGTGAGGGTTTCTCAGAAGAAATAAGGACATTTAAAAGCAAAATGGAAGGATGAGGTACGTGAAGGAGGACTGCACTGAGGTAAAGGAAGCTATTTAGGAAAAGAACATTTTTACCTTACAACCCCTTTAATTTTGGCAGCAAATTTCTATTTACTGTAGTTTTAGTCTTAGGACTAAAATTGCATTTTAGTTTTAGTCCCATCTTAGTCTTCTGCAAGTGTTTTTAGGTTTAGTCGTATTTAGTCGACTAAATCTCCAGGACTTTTTAGTCAACAAAAACTCATTTTATTCATCTAAAATCTAATGGGTGTAGTTAAATGTGAATGCATTATTTAAAGTGGAGGTTCACCCTAAAAAAAATTCTAACACTACATCCAGCCCAGTTGTGCATATAAAATGACACTGACCTTTTTTTTTTCTTTTCCTTAGATAGCGTTTAGCCGTGGAATTCACCACGGCTTCCTGGGTAGGGAATCCCGCGGGAGTGGGCGTTCCTATTGACATGCCAATTGATTGACATGCTAAACAATGGCGCACACAGCGCGTCACGACTTCCCGAAGGAAGCTCGGGTCGGCTCGGCTCTATTCGGCACCTGCACACCAGCGCCGAATAGAGCCGAGCCGACCCGAGCTTCCTTCGGGAAGTCGTGACGCGCTGTGTGCGCCGTTGTTTAGCATGTCAATAAATTGGCATGTCAATAGGAACGCCCACTCCCGCGGGATTCCCTACCCAGGAAGCCGCGGTGAATTCCACGGCTAAACGCTATCTACGGAAAAGAAAAAAAAAAAGGTCAGTGTCATTTTATATGCACAACTGGGCTGGATGCCGTGTTAGAAATTTTTTATAGGGTGAACCTCCACTTTAAGCATTTCTCTACAATTTCCAAAAATTTCCTGCGAGGACAATGAAACGCAAGAGCCGGTTCACACTGCGGCGGCACGACTTCGGGGGCGACTCGGCAAGGTGCCTTGAAGACGACTTCAGAGGCGACTTGCAAAATGACTTTTGTATAGAAGTCAATGCAAGTCGCCCCCGAAGTCGCACAAGAACCTTTTTCTAAGTCTGAGCGACTTGCGTCGCTCCTATTAGAACGGTTCCATTGAATAGAATGGGACGCGACTTGTCAGGCGGCTGAGTCGCCCGACGAGTCGCCCCAGTGTGAACCGGCTCTAAGGGAATGTATATGTATTATTGGAAAAAATAAATAAAAAATGTATAAAGAAATGTATAAAATAAAAAATGTAATCTTAGTCTTGACTAAAATGCAATTTTTGTGTCATATTTTAGTCATCTTAATTGTTTTAGTCGACTAAATTAACACAGAGTACAACTATCCACCCGTGGGTGCTCAACCAATGGAGTAGATGGGACAGACACACACACACACACTGGAGTAGATGGGACACACACACACACACACACACACACTGGAGTAGATGGGACACACACACACACACACACACACACACACACACAGGAGTAGATGGGACACACACACACACACACACACTGGAGTAGACGGGACACACACACACACACACTGGAGTAGATGGGACACACACACACACACACACACACACACACACTGGAGTAGATGGGACACACACACACACACTGGAGTAGATGGGACACACACACACACACACTGGAGTAGATGGGACACACACACACACACACACACACACACACACTGGAGTAGATGGGACACACACACACTGGAGTAGATGGGACACACACACTGGAGTAGATGGGACACACACACTGGAGTAGATGGGACACACACACACACACACTGGAGTAGATGGGACACACACACACACACTGGAGTAGATGGGACACACACACACACACTGAAGTAGATGGGACACACACACACACACTGAAGTAAATGGGACACACACACACTGAAGTAGATGGGACACACACACACACACTGAAGTAGATGGGACACACACACACTGAAGTAGATGGGACACACACACACACTGAAGTAGATGGGACACACACACACACTGAAGTAGATGGGACACACACACACACACACACACACACTGGAGTAGATGAGACACACACACACACACACTGAAGTAGATGGGACACACACACACACTGAAGTAGATGGGACACACACACACACACACTGGAGTAGATGGGACACACACACACACACTGGAGTAGATGGGACACACACACACACACACACTGGAGTAGATGGGACACACACACACACACACACTGAAGTAGATGGGATACACACACACTGGAGTAGATGGGACACACACACACACACACACTGGAGTAGATGAGACACACACACACACACACTGAAGTAGATGGGACACACACACACACTGAAGTAGATGGGACACACACACACACACACACACACACACACTGGAGTAGATGGGACACACACACACACACTGGAGTAGATGGGACACACACACACACACACACTGGAGTAGATGGGACACACACACACACACACACTGAAGTAGATGGGATACACACACACTGGAGTAGATGGGACACACACACACACACACACTGGAGTAGATGGGATACACACACACACACACACTGGAGTAGATGGGACGGACACACACACACTGGAGTAGATGGGACAGACACACACACACACACACACACACACACACACACTGGAGTAGATCTGGTATAGTGATTACACAGAGTAAACACACAGAGTGTTCTACACATATATGGTGCACTATATAGAGGTCATAAAGCAGAGAGGACAATGTGTACATACGTAGCGGGGATTATCCTGATCACACCAACACTCCACACACACACACACACACACATCCATTACCAGATAACAAGGATCAGCACATACACATTGTGTACACACAACCCACTTCTATAAAACACACCATATGCTGCTTTGTAGCGTTTATTGGAGTTTGAAAATAGTTTTATGAGTACAAGGTGTACGGCGATACAAAAGGTTTCCGTTCTGTTACTCAGTTTTATGCCAACACATCACACATCGTGTGCCCACCACCCCGAGCCCTACAGATCACTTACATAATAGGATGTCATGTATAGGGCACATTACCTGGCACAATGGGCACACCCATACCATCCACACATATATTATGTATAGAGAGAGATGCCGACGTCCAGGACACACGGTGACACCACAAGTACACTCACACAGACTACTAGAGGTAGAAAAGTGACCCGTGCCATCACCCTGTATGAGGACAAGTGACAGCACACAATGTACATACCGGGGGGGCGACCGATTATCGGGGGCCGATATTCACTTTTTTTTTTTTTAAAGAATCACAAACTTACCAATATTGGTCTCCCCTTTACCACAGTGGCCATTTTTTTGGGGCCCACTATGTCATCGGCCCAGGTAGAAGAAGCCAGGACTTGCACAGCGGGCCAAGTGCTCGGAACACGACGTTATGCCCCGCGCCTCCCCGCACTGGGCCTATAAATGTTCTGACAGTCTGACCGAGTCCTGGCTTCTCCTACCCGCATAGGGCAAAGGCCACCGCCTCCCTCCCCTTGGACAGTACACACCATGGAACAGCTGGACCAGAAAGGACACCCAGCTAGCCACCCACAGCACTGTGCCAGCCAGCCACCCACAGAAGCCATTGGCTCCCACGTATCACCACGCATGTGCAGAAACTGGTCCCTATATTTTTTAGCTGGCTCCTAGAAAAGTCCTGCACTACATGTAGTGCTTTACACTCTGCATGAATCCCATTACCTCCATACTGGGTACAGTGACATCACAGTGATGGCCCCATTACCTCCATACTGGGTACAGTGACATCACAGTGATGGCCCCATTACCTCCATACTGGGTATAGTGACAAAGTGGTGGCCCCCTTACCTCCATACTGGGTATAGTGACATCACAGTGGTGGCCCCCATTACCTCCATACTGGGAATAGTGACATCACAGTGGTGGCCCCATTACCTCCATACTGGGTATAGTGACAACAAAGTGGTGGCCCCCTTACCTCCATACTGGGTATAGTGACAACACAGTGGTGGCCCCAATACCTCCATACTGGGTATAGTGACAACGCAGTGGTGGCCCCATTACCTCCATACTGGGTATAGTATCAACGCAGTGGTGGCCCCCTTACCTCCATACTGGGTATAGTGACAACACAGTGGTGGCCCCATACTGGGTATAGTGACAACACAGTGGTGGCCCCAATACCTCCATACTGGGTATAGTGACAACACAGTGGTGGCCCCAATACCTCCATACTGGGTATAGTGACAACGCAGTGGTGGCCCCATTACCTCCATACTGGGTATAGTATCAACGCAGTGGTGGCCCCCTTATGTATGTATGTATGTATGTATGTATGTATGTATGTATGTATGTATATATATATATATATATATATATATATATATATATATATATATATATATATATATATATATATCTATCAAAACTCTATGTTTAATGTCCCTTTAAATAGTTTGTTTGCACCAAGCTGGCCCAAACAAACCTATTGCTTCACCAACAGGCACACACATCACGCTGACGTCACGCACAGCGCCAGCCATGACCACGCACAGCGCCAGCCATGACCACGCACAGCGCCAGCCATGACCACGCACTGACGCCACGCACTGACACCACGCACAGCGCCAGCCATGACCACGCACTGACGCCACGCACAGCGCCAGCCATGACCACAGCGACGTCACGCACAGCGCCAGCCATGGCCACGCGCTGACCTCACGCACAGCGCCAGCCATGGCCACGCGCTGACCTCACGCACAGCGCCAGCCATGGCCACGCGCTGACCTCACGCACAGCGCCAGCCATGGCCACGCGCTGACCTCACGCACAGCGCCAGCCATGGCCACGCGCTGACCTCACGCACAGCGCCAGCCATGGCCACGCACGGACATCACGCACAGCGCCAGCCATGGCCACGCACGGACATCACGCACAGCGCCAGCCATGACGTCACGCACAGCGCCAGCCATGACCACACTGACATCACGCACAGCGCCAGCCATGACCACGCATTGACATCACGCACAGCGCCAGCCATGACCACGCATTGACATCACGCACAGCGCCAGCCATGACCACGCATTGACGTCACGCACAGCGCCAGCCATGACCACAGCCACGCACAGCGCCAGCCATGACCACGCGCTGACGTCACGCACAGCGCCAGCCATGACCACGCACTGACGTCACGCACAGCGCCAGCCATGACCACAGCGCCGCCACGCACAGCGCCAGCCATGACCACAGCGACGCCACGCACAGCGCCAGCCATGACCACAGCGACGCCACGCACAGCGCCAGCCATGACCACAGCGACGCCACGCACAGCGCCAGCCATGACCACAGCGACGCCACGCACAGCGCCAGCCATGACCACAGCGACGCCACGCACAGCGCCAGCCATGACCACAGCGCCAGCCATGACCACAGCGCCAGCCATGACCACAGCGCCAGCCATGACCACAGCGACGCCATGCAAAGCACCAGCTTAAGTGACATCACACACAGCCCACTACAGTGACCTCACACACCAGTGATAACTATGTAAACAATGTAATGGAGTGATAACCATACACATTACACTGGAGGTCTCCTATCACTGTACTTCTCATAGAGACCACACAGTGCTCAGCCAACATAGTCCTCACACACAGAGCCCCATACACACAACACACACTGTGATATCACACATTGGTGGCCCCTGTACACAGTCTATGGTGACAACACACACACACTGGTCTCACACTATTACTATAATGGCCCCAATCACAGCCCACCCCTCCCTCACTCACCGGGTTCCCGCTCTCTCCCCCATCTTCCCGTCCCCTCCGCTCCTTACACACAGAAGCGCGCTCCCGAACTCTCCTTTTACCCTCCGGGGGCGCGCACGGTGTTACGCATAGTAGGAGACAAGTGGGGAGTGCCCCGTCCAAATAAACTCCCGCCCCCTTTTCCCCCTCCAAGCGCCAGTAATTGGCCACAGCCGTCCCCGCCCTCTTCCTCGCCATGCCGCCGCCCTTCTCCGCCCCATGTCGGAGGTGTGTGCGCCGACGTCACCCCGTGTCAGTGGGAAAAGGGGGTGGGGGAGAGAGCGGGCGCGCTGCTATTGGCTGTGTGGTGGCCTGTATGTAAATCAGGTCGGTGTTGTGTTTGGGTGTGTCCGCTGTCAGCAAAGTGCACCTGTTCCTTGCACGCCTAATGGTGGAAGACATTTTGTGGGCGGGGCTAATATTTGGAGGAAGAAGTGACAGGTTGTCTTATAGGGATCTTTGTAGTGGAACCTCACAGTATAATGACAGGCAATGTGTAGGTTGTCAGTGTGTTGTGTCTGCTTCATTACACGTCAGGCCACGCCCACCTCCTACCTGTGCAGGTTAACCACACCTCCCTGCCCCTCCCATCCATTCATTGCTATTATTTCTTGAAATTCATGGAAAACGATGTGCATGCGTATTTGATGCGGATCTGAACGCACTCCAGGTCTGTTCCACATGCGTTTCTGCATGCGTATTTTTAACCACTTCAGCCCCGGACCTTTAGGCAGTTAAATGCCCAGGCCAGGTTTTGTGATTCGGCACTGTGTCGCTTTAACAGGCAATTGCGCGGTTGTGCCACGTGGCTCTCAAACAAAATTGACGCCCTTTTTTCCCCACAAATAGAGCTTTCTTTTGGTGGTATTTGATCACCTCTGCGGTTTTTATTTTTTGCGCTATAAACAAAAATATAGCGACAATTTTAAAAAAAATGCAATATTTTTTACTTTTTGCTATAATAAATATCCCCAAAAAACATATATAACAAAAAAATTTCCTCAGTTTAGGCCGATACGTATTCTTCTACCTATTTTTGGTAAATAAAAACGCAATAAGCGTTTATCGATTGGTTTGCGCAAAATTTATAGCGTTTACAAAATAGGGGATAGTTTTATTGCATTTTTATTATTATTTTTTTTTTACTACTAATGGCGGCGATCAGCGATTTTTTTCGTGACTGCGACATTATGGCGGACACTTCGGACAATTTTGGCATATTTTTGGGACCATTGTCATTTTCACAGCAAAAAATGCATTTAAATTGCATTCTTTATTGTGAAAATGACAGTTGCAGTTTGGGAGTTAACCACAGGGGGCGCTGAAGGAGTTCAGCTTCACCTAATGTGTGTTTACAACTGTAGGGGGGTGTGGCTGTAGGAGTGACGTCATCGATCGAGTCTCCCTATAAAAGGGATCACTCGATCGATGCAGCGCCACAGTGAAGCACGGGGAAGCCGTGTTTACATACGGTTCTCCCCGTTCTTCAGCTTCGGGGAGCGATCGTGAGGGGGCCTCGTCCCGGATCGCTCCCACGGGTTACTGACCGCCGCATGTACCGGGGGGGGTCCCGATCGGACCCCTGACCCGCGGAAAGGCGGGGACGTACATGTACGCCCATATGCCTGTACGTGCCATTCTGTGGACGTATATGTACATGCGGCGGGCGTTAACCGGTTAATGCACAACCAGTGCGTTTTTGATGCATTTTCGGATGCATTCCAGGTGCTTTTTTTTTTTAATATTTTAATTTTATTTATTTTTTACTGGACTGGGGTCCAGTGTGTTTTAGTGCATTCCGGTGTGTTTTTTTATGTGTTTTACCGCATTCCGGTGCATTGCAGGAACTGGAACACCTTGGAACTGACCGCACTGGTGTGAACTATGCCATTGGTAACCATATAACCTCCTTTCCATGTGTTTTTGATGCAGAAAAAAAAACGCACCGGCCTGCATGTGGTGTGATCCGGCCATTAACTCGTTGGCACCAGCCACATGCAAATATGTGGCCTCTCTGCGGCTGTGCCTTGCCGCATATTTGCGTGAATTAGTGCAAATAGCGCACGCCCTGCACGCTCCCAGGATAGTTACCAGCGCCTGACGGAAAACTCCAGATCGCTCCATGCGATCAAGCAGAACTTCTCCTTCTGGATAATCGGATCAAGCCTCTTCTGGCACTTTGTGTTTACAAGTAAAAATCTGTATTTTTTTGCTTGAAAATTACTTAGAACCATAGGCGTGCGCACAGGGTGTGCCGGGTGTGCTTGGGCACACCCTAATCACCCCATGTGCATTAGCATTATCCAGGGGTGACACTAGGTGGGTGGTTGGGGTGCCAGTGGCCAGTGTAAATGCCCCCATTATATTAAAGGCTAGGTTCCACTGTAGGAACACATTACACCTATACTTAAGATGTTACGTAATATGCTCCCAATCAACTATCTCCCACCATCAGAGCCTCCTCCCTGTGACAGCATGTGGCGTTATTGTGTGTTTGAGCTTTGGGGTGCACACCCTAATGCAATGGGCTGCGCACACCTATGCTTAGAACCCCCCAAACATTTTATATACACTGCTCAAAAAAAATGAAAGGAACACTTTGAAAACATATCAGATCTCAATGGGGAAAAATCTCACGCTGGATATCTATACTGATATGGACGGGGTAATGTGTTAGGAATGAAAGGATGGCACATCATTTGATGGAAATGAAAATTATCCACCTACAGGGGGCTGAATTCAAAGACACCCCGAAAATCAAAGTGAAAAATGACGCAGCAAGCTAGTCCATTTTGCTGAAATTTCATTGCAACAACTCAAAATGGTCTCCAGTAGTTTGTATGGCCCCCAATTGCTTGTATGCATGCCTGACAACATCAGGGCATTCTCCTAATGAGAGGACGGATGGTGTCCTGGGGTATTTCCTCCCAGATCTGGACCAGAGCATCACTGAGCTCCTGAACAGACTGAGGTGCAACCTGGTGGCATGGACCGAAACATAATGTCCCCGAGGTGTTCTTTTGGATTTAGGTCAGGTGAGTGTGGGGGCCATTCAATGGTATGTCTTCATCCTCCAGGAACTGGCTGCATGCTCTCGCCACATGAGGCCGGACATTGTCGTGCACCAGGAGGAACCCAGGACCCACTGCACCAGCGTAGGGTCTGACAATGGGTCCAAGGATTTTATCCCGATACCTAATGGCTGTCAGGGTGCCATTGTGTAGCCTGTAGAGGTCTGTGCGTCCCTCCATGGATATACCTCCCCAGACCATCACTGACCCACCACCAAACCGGTCATGCTGAACGATGTTACAGGCAGCATAAAGTTCTCCGCGGCTTCTCCAGACCCTTTCACGTCTGTCACATATGCTCAGGGTGAACCTGCTCTCATCTGTGAAAAGCATGGGGAACCAGTGGCAGACCTGCCAATTCTGGTGTTCAATGGAAAATGCCAATCGGGCTCCACAGTGTCCGGCAGTGAGCACAGAGCACACTAGAGGACGTCAGGCCCTCAGGCCACCCCCATGAAGTCTGTTTCTGATTGGTCAGAGACATGCTGAAGGTCATTTTGTAGGGCTCTGGCAGTGCTCATCCTGTTCCTCCTTGCACAAAGGAGCAGATACCGGTCCTGCTGAGGGGTTAAGGACCTTCTACGGCTCTGTCCAGCTCTCCTAGAGTAACTGCCTGTCTCCTGGAATCTCCTCCATGCTCCTGAGACTGTGCTGGGAGACACGGCAAACCTTCTGGCAATGACACGTATTGATGTGCCATCCTGGAGGAGTTGGACTGCCTGTGCAACCTTTATAGGGTCCAAGTATCGCCTCGAGCTACTAGTAGTGACACTGACCTCAGCCAAATGCAAAACTAGTGAAAAACAGTCAGAAAAGATGAGTAGGGAAAGAAAATGTCAGACACTTCCACCTGAAAAAACATTCCTGTTTTGGAGGTCGTCTCATTGTTGCCCATCTAGTGCACCTGTTGTTAATTTCAATTAACAGCAAAGCAGCTGAAACTGATTAGCAACCCCCTCTGTATACACCCCTCCCCCTCTGTATACACCCTTCCCCCTCTGTATACACCCTTCCCCCTCTGTATACACCCCTCCCCCTCTGTATACACCCTTCCCCCTCTGTATACACCCCTCCCCCTCTGTATACACCCCTCCCCCTCTGTATACACCCTTCCCCCTCTGTATACACCCTTCCCCCTCTGTATACACCCTTCCCCCTCTGTATACACCCCTCCCCCTCTGTATACACCCCCTCTGCTACTCAACTGACCAGATCAATATCCCAGGAGTTCTGATTCAAAAAAGCGTTCCTTCATTTTTTTTTGAGCAGTGTACATATATATGTTTGTTTTTTTTCTAGCAGAGAACCTTTAAGGCCCCGTACACACGAGAGGATCGATCCGCTGAAATTGATCCGCTGACCGGTTTCAGCGAATAGATCCCCTGGTGTGTACAATCCAGCGGATCTGTTTCCGCGGATTTTTGTCCCCGGGGATGGATTTCCAGCGGATAAAAATTTCCTAACATGCTAAGAAATCTATCCGCTGGAATCCATTCCAACGGATTGATCCGCTGGTCTGTACAGACTCACCGGATCAATCCGTCCAAATCCATCCCCCGCATGCGTCGTAATGATTCAACGCATGCGTGGAAGTCCTTATATCACAGCGTTGCGTACGTCGCCGCGTCATCATCGTGGCGACGGCGCGACGCGTCACCGCGGACGGAATTCCGCGGGGATTTTGATCTCCTGGTTAGTACAACCAGGAGATCAAAATCCGCCAGAGGATTTATACTCTCGTGTGTACTAGGCATAAGACTAAAATGGTGATTATTGCAGTTTTTCATGTCATACAGTATTTGCGCAATGGTTTTTCACACGCAATTTTTTTGGAAAAAATACACTTTAATGAATAAAAAACAAATAAAACACACTTACCATAATTATTTTCTATAATATAAAAAATGATGTTACACCGAGGAAATAGATACCTAACATGTCACGCTGCTCAGGCCAATGTTCAGCTTACAGCGCTTGTCACATATTCAATGACAATTGCGCTGTCATGCTACACTGTACCCAAACAACATTTGTATAGTTTTTTCCTCACAAATAGATCTTTCTTTTGGTGGTATTTGATCACCACTGGGGTTTTTATTTTTTGCATTACAAATAAAAAAAATAAAAAAAAACATTTTTCTTTGTTTCTGTTACAAAACGTAAATAAGTAAGTTTTCTTCTTCACTGATGAAGCTGCACTGATCAGCACTGATGATGAGGCACTTATACACAGCACTGATGGGCACTGATAGGTGGCACTGATGGGCAGTCATAGGCGGCACTTATGGGCACTCATAGGTGGCATTGATGGGCACTCATAGGCGGCACTGATGGGCACTCATAGATGGCACTGGTGGGCACTTATAGGCGGCATTGATGGCTAGCACTGGTGGGCAGCACTGATAGATGACACTAACCAGGAGGCACTGGCAGGCATCATTGATGGGCACAGAGGGCCATTCTAATGGTCACTGATTGGCACCCCTGGTGGGCTCACCTGGTGGTCTGAAGTGCGCATCCTCGATGGGTCTGCACTGATAATCAATGCACTGATTATCAGCACAGACCCCCCTAGTTAGGAGAGCAGCCGATCGTCTCTCCTCTACTCACGCCTGTCAGTGTGAGTGGAGGAAAATCTGATAAACGGCTTTTTCTGTTTACAATGCGATCAGCTGTGATTGGCCACAGCTGATGACATGGTAAAGAGCCTACGTCAGAGGCTCTTTACCTAGATTGCAGATGCAGTGTGTCAGACTGATCCACCACACCACCAAGGCTTATCCTAGAGGCTTATCCTGCTGGACATCATATGACTCCCAGTCAGGATAGTGAAACCACCACCCAGCCGTCATTTTGCTATATGGCGGGCAGGAAGTGGTTAAAGGAGTTGTAAACCCACATGGGTTTTCACCTTAATGTATTCTATGCATTAAGGTGAAAAACCTTCTACAGTGCAGCTCCCCCCGAGCCTTCTTTTTATTTAGCTGAACCCGGTCTTTCCAGCGACGGGGACAAGTACAGAAGCTCCAGCCGGTGTCTCGGATCCTTATTGGATAGATTCATAGCAGCGCAGCCATTAGCTCCCACTGCTGTCAATCAAATCCAATGACATGGGGTCAGGGCCGAGTCCTGCTGTCTGTGTCGATCAACTCAGCAGCAGGACTCGGAAGCGCGCCTGCACGAGTGCCCCAAGGGAGAGCAGCTCTCTAACGGGGCACTCGAGAAGAGGAGGAGCTAAGAGCGCCGCTGAGAGACCCCCAGAAGAGGATAAACGGGGCCACTCTGTGGGACCTCTGGGCCCTTTAATAATAATAATAAAAAAAATATATATATATACATTTATAACATTTATTAAAAAAAAAGGGGGGGTTGACATCCAGGGCCCTGGGGACCTCTGGGCCCTTTAATAAAAAAAAATATATATAAACAAAAATAAAAAAATAAACATTTATTAAAAAAAAATAAAAAAAGGGGGTTTGCCACATGGGGCCCTGGGGACCTCTGAGCCCTTTAATAATAATTATATATATATATATATATATATATATATATATATATATATATATATATATATATATATATATATATATATATATATATATATATAAAATAAAATATATTTTTTTATAAAAAAAAGGGGGGTTGTCATCCGGGCCCATGGGGACCCCCGTACCCCTAAAAAAGAAAAATATTGGCCCTTTAATAAAAAATAAAATAAAAATATATTAGAAAAAATATTTTTTTTTTTATAAAAAAAAAATATAAAAAAAAGGGGGGTTGCCATCCGGGGCCCTGGGGACCTCCGGACCTCTAAAAAAAAAAAATTGGCCCTTTAATAAAAAATAAAATACAAATTTGAAAAAAAAGATATATTTAAAAAAAAAAAAAAAAAAAAAAAGGGGGGTTGCCATCCGGGGCCCTGGGGGCCTTCGGGTCCCTTACAGGTGTACTGCCTGTACGCCCCTGATGGCAGCCCTGCACAGAGGAGATATGTATGGCATGTTTGTTATTTAAAACAAAAACAAACCTTTACAATCACTTCAATCATCACTGAGCGCCTGATCAGTTCTGCCTGGAAAACTGACAGGCGGACCTGATCGGACAGCATAGGCGTGTGCGCACAGTGCAGCTCAGATTCCCCCTACTGTTCAAGCCCTTCCCCCCACAGCACTTCTGACTTCCCTCCTCTCCTCTCCCGCCAGCTGTTGCTGCGGGGATGTTTCAGGGTGAGTGAGGGAAGGGGCAGATAAATATGTAATTTACTGGCCCCTTGCCATTCTGAATGAACAGCGTGAGTGATTGGTAGTGTGTGTTTGAACTTTTAGGTGCACACCCTAATGCATTCGGCTGTGCCCACCTATGTCGGACAGCAAGTGTAAGAGGAGCCCTATTTATATATTTTTTTATTTTTTATCCATTTTTATACAATAAATGGTCGCAAAGGTAATGCGCTAGGCTGGTGCGCCCTCTGTTCTTTATCTTTTTTCAAAACAAAAACTGTGTCTGTCTTCATTTCAGGCTGCAAAGCAACAAAAAATGTGATTATTTTAAATGCTTGCCGACCGCCTCACATAGATATACGTCGGCAGAATGGCACGGGCAGGCAAAGCAATGTATATATTCATTGTTTTGAACCTGCCCCCTAGCGGCCACGCCTGACCGTGTACGCGGACTTGATGTCCGCCGGTGTCCCGCGATCCGGTCACGGAACGGCAGAACAGGGGGCATGCCTGTGTAAACAAGGCATCTCCCTGTTCTGCCTGGTGACACAGCACTGATCATCTGCTCCCTCTCATCGGAAGCAGCGATCAGTGATGTGTCACAGTAAGCCACGCCCCCTAACAGTTAGAATCACTCCCTAGGACACACTTAACCCCTTCCTAGCCCCCTACTGGTTAACCCCTTCACTGCCAGTGTCATTTATACAGTAATCAGTGCATTTTTTATAGCACTGATCGCTGTATAAATGTGAACGGTCCCAAAATGGTGTCAAAAGTGTCCAATGTGTCCGCCATAATGTCACAATCAAGAAAAAAATTTGCAGATCGCCACCATAACAAGTAAAAAAATAAAAAAATAATAAAAATGCCATAAAACTATCCCCTATTTTGTAGACGCTAGGGGGCAGATCCACAGAGATCTGCACCCGCGCAGCGTATCAGAGATACGCTACGCCGCCGTAACTTTTCCGGCTTTGGTTCGAATCCTGAAAGATTGCGCGCCGAAAGTTACGGCGGCGTAGTCTATCTCTGGCGGCGTAACGGCGCGTAATTCAAATCGGCGATTAGGGGGCGTGTTTCATTTAAATGAAGCGCGTCCCCGCGCCGAATGAACTGCGCATGCTCCGTTTCTAAATTTCCGCCGTGCATTGCACTAAATGACGTCGCAACGACATCATTTTTTTTAACTTAGACGTGAATTACGTCCATCCCGATTCACGGACGACCTACGCAAAAAAATATTAAAATTTCAAAATAAACGTGGGAACGACGGCCATACTTAACATGGCAGATCTAACTATACGCAACGAAATACCAGCTTTAACTATACGCCGGAAAAAGCCGACTAGAGACGCCGTAAAAAAAATGCGCCGGCCGCTCGTACGTTCGTGGATCGTCGGAAATAGCTAATTTGCATACCCGACGCTGAAAACGACGTGAACGCCACCCAGCGGACGCCAAAGTATTGCATCTTAGATCCGAAGGCGTACGAGGACGTACACCTGTCGGATCTAACCCAGATGCCGTCGTATCTTGGTTTGAGGATTCAAACTAAAGATACGACGCGGGTAATTTGAAAGTACGCCGGCGTATCAGTAGATACGCCGGCGTACTCTCTCTGTGGATCTGCCCTTATAACTTTTGCACAAACCAATCAATAAACGCTTATTGCGATTTTTTTTTTTACCAAAAATATGTAGAAGAATACATATCGGCCTAAACTGAGAAAAAATATTTGCTTTTTTTAAAAAAAAAAATGGGGATATTTATTATAGCAAAAAGTAAAAAATATAGATTTTTTTTTTTCAAAATTGTCGCTCTATTTCTGTTTATAGCGCAAAAAATAAAAACCGCAGAGGTGATCAAATACCACAAAAAAAAAGCTCTATTTGTGGTAAAAAAAGGACGACAATTTTATTTGGGAGCCACGTCGCACGACCGCGCAATTGTCAGTTAAAGCGACGCAGTGCTGAATCGCAAAAAAAGTAGATGGTAATTTGGCAGCCAAATGGTCCGGGGGCTGAAGTGGTTAAAGGGGGGTGCATTCCCACTGTATATGGGATTTCAGTGACTGGGTTTACCTCTAATATAAAGTAGAACTAAAAGCAAAACGTATTTGTGATAGAATAATGGAGGATAATAGCCCCTGTCACTTTTTTTTTAGCCATCTGCTGTGATTTCCCTTCACTTCCTGTCCCATAGCCAAAACAGGAAGTGAGAGGAAATCCAAAGTGAGGATAGTCACCAGAACTTGTGTGTCCCCATCGGAAGGCTTCTCCCCTCTTCCTGTTCTAGTGACAACCCAAAGATTTTCTTTTTCTCTCTTTCCATTTTTGTTAGTTCATTACAATTTTTATCACACAGGACAGCTGAGCGTTCTTCATATACTGTCAGACCTGGGGGGTGGAGTTAGCAGTGAGTCTGAATGAGGCGTCCATTGTGGAGAGCTGGAAAATGAACGGTTCCAGGCAGAGATAAGATAACCACTCATGAGATAAAAGAGGCATTGAGAAGACATAACGGCTTTCAATGGTTACAACTCCACACTCAGGGCCTGTTGTGTTTTTATTTTAGCACAATGCATTGCAACACAAGTGTATGGCCTCAGTGTGTTGGGATTCCAATGTATGTAACATTTGTTGCTGCAACATTAATGTGGAAATGGCCCCTTTAAAGCGATATTAACCACTTAAGGACCGAGCCTCTTTCTGAGATTTGGTGTTTACAAGTTAAAAGCATATTTTTATTTTTTTGCTGGAAAATTACTTAGAACCCCCAAACATTATGGGCCAGATTCAGAGAGATCGGTGTATCTCTGTGCGGGCGTAGCGCATCTCATATGCGCTATGCCGACGTAACATAGACGAGGCAAGTACAGTATTCACAAAGCACTTGCTCCCTAAGTTACGGCGGCGTAGGGTAAATGGGCCGGCGTAAGCCCGCGTAATTCAAAGTAGGCTGGTAGTGGGCGTGTTGTATTGAAATGAATCGTGACCCCATGTAAATGAAGCGCCGAACGAACGGCGCATGCGCGCGCATGCTCAGAATCACGTCGACTTTACGCTATAGGATACGACGGCTCAATGGCAACGACGTGAACGTAACCTACGCCCAGCCCCATTCACGTACGACTTACGTAAACAACGTAAAATCCGACGGCTGTTCCGTCGTCCATACCTTTGCATTGGCTGCGCCACCTATAGAGGTGTTTTATCTTTACGCCGGACGTACGCCATACGTAAACGGCGTAGCTTACTGCGAAGGGCGCAAGTAACGCTAAGACCCCTTTCACACTGAGGAGTTTTTCAGGAGGTACAGCGCTAAAAATAGCGCTGCTATACCGCCTGAAAAACTCCTGCCCAGCAACCTCAATGTGAAAGCCGGAGGGCTTTCACACTGAGGTGATGCGCTGGCGGGAGAGAAAAAAATCTCCTGTCAGCAGCATCTTTGGAGCGGTGAGAGGAGCGGTATGTATACCGCTCCTTCACTGCTCCTTCCCATTTAAAGCAATGGGAAACCGCGGCAATACCGCCCGCAATGCGCCTCTGCAGAGGTGCATTGCGGGCGGTATTAACTCTTTATCGGCCGCTAGCGGGGATTAATACCGCAACGCTAGCGGCCGAATCCCGTGGCAAATCCGACAGTATAGCGCCGCTATTTTTTTCTGACTCGAACATCGTATGTTCGACCGTTCGTCGAAATACGAACATTACGGGCCGTTTGCGCCAAATTCAAGTGGCGTGTCACGGCCCATAATTCACTGCGGCATCGCGGTGCATTGCTGGCTGATGATTGGCCAAGCATGCACTATGACCCGCATGCTTGGCCAATCACAGCTTGCAAAAAACGGAGAGCCATAATTGGCCAAAGCCAGGGTGATTGGTAAAACTACCAAACCACCATTCAGTCCCTGAATGGTAGTTTGGAAATGTAGTCACCCTAACCCGCACAGATGTCACATAGGGAGCAGTGCCTGTGCAGCCGCTGCGTCCCAAATAGACAGCTAGGATTGCCTGTATGGGAATGCACAGGGCCGATCCTAGGCAGGGTGCACAGGGTGCATTGCACCCAGGCGCCTGCAGAGGTGGGGGCTTCTCTTCCTCACATGAGAGTTCTAGTTTTCAGTGGCTGCTGAGTGCTGATGTGCAGGAATGAATTCCTAACACTGGGAGTCTTGGATCCCGCACTGTCTCCACCAACTCTAGTTGGAATGCCTCCCACTCCCATCTCTATCTCAGGCTGCACAGAGAGAGAATTGAGGTGAGTCACAGTGTTCAGTGTGCTGTGTGCTGGGGGATGGCATCCCCAGCATCCCTTTACACGTGCTCTGGACTGCCCCTGCCCTAGATGTTTTATGGCATGATAGATGTCATAGGATACACAGCCCCTGCCCATTCCTGCGCCTAGTCCATCTACAGATGTGATGTACAATGAGATGTAAATAGGAGGAGTTAGTAAAATGACATCGCCCATGTGGGGGCGCCAGAAATATTTCTGCACCCAGGCGCCTTTGACCCTAGGATCGGCCCTGGGGATGCACAGATGTTCTGAATGCAGAGGAGGGATTCTTATAGAACCCAGATCTCCCCATAAAGCAGACCTGTCATTGCCTATTGCTGTCACAAGGATGTTTAAAAGTGATTAAAAAAAAAAAAAAGATTTTTGAAAGCAACAATGTAAAAATAAAAATAATACACTGCTCCCAAAACACCCCTGCCAATTGCAACGAATGGGCAGCGCTTCCAAAGCGCCTGAAAAGCGATTTGGAAGCACCGAAACACAGGCGTTTTTAACCCCTTCTTCAGCTGCCAGCAAGGGGTTAAAAGCACTAAAGCACAGCTAAAACGAGCGGCGCTTTAGCGCTAACGCACGGGAGGCTCCAGTGTCATAGGGGTCTTAACAAAAAGTGCCAGTAAAGGCCCGGGGCCGGATTCAGAAAGAAGATACGACGGTGTATCTCCTGATACGCCGTCGTTTCTCTGAGTCCGGCCGTCGTATCTATGCGCCTGATTCATAGAATCAGTTACGCATAGATATGCCTAAGATCCGACAGGTGTAAGTGACTTACACCGTCGGATCTTAGGCTGCAATTCCAGGCCGGCCGCAAGGTGGCGCTTCCATATCTTTTACGCGTCGGATATGCAAATGAGCATTTACGCCAATTCAGAAACGAATGACCGCCCGGCGCTTCTTTTTTACGTCGTTTGCGTTCGGCTTTTTCCGGCAGAAAGTTACCCCTGCTATAGCAGGGGTAAGTGCGGCGTATCCTATGTTAAGTATGGCCGTCGTTCCCGCGCCGAGTTTTGAATTTTCGACGTCGTTTGCGTAAGTCGTTCGCGAATACGGCCGGACGTAATTTACGTTAACGTCGAAACCAATGACGTCCTTGCGACGTCATTTGGAGTAATGCACGCTGGGTAAATTTGCGGACGGCGCATGCGCTGTTCGATCGGCGCGGGGACGCGCCTGATTTAAATAGTACACGCCCCATAGCCGCGGAATTTGAATTCCGCCGGGGGAATTACGATACGCCGCCGCAACTTTAGAGGCAATTGCTTTCTGAATAAAGCACTTGCTTCAAAAAATAGCGGCGGCGTAACGTAAATCAAATAGGTTACGCGAATCTAAAGATCCGCTAACCTATCTGAATATGGCCCCCGGTCTGGAAGTTGGTATACTGTGGAACCTTGCAGAGCAACAAGTCACTCCTTTGATCCATTGAGCTGTGTGTGTAATTTGGGCTTGAGCTATTGCTCTCTGTAAACAGTTTTGCTGCAACAGGGCAGTTGTGATAAGGAGCTTAGAGCTCTCGTTGTTTTACTTACATGTAAATAAAAAAAAATTGGTACTGACCAGTAATAGAAAATATGTACAGAAAACACATTCATTGAAGCAGAGCCGTTACAAGAAGTTTTCTCATGTAGGCTTTTGTTGTTTTCAGCTTACTGCTTCCTTAATTAGGTCAGATGGTGTTATAGTGGTGACCAGAACACATACATCCGAAATGACAGAGAAGTGTTGACGGCGGTGATGAAAACGCGCGTGGGCGGTTCGCTTCCTCTACTTTTTGCGAGGCTTCCTGACATGATTGCGTGATGGGTCTGTATGTGCAACAACCAAAGTGTGCGAAGAATTAGTCACGTGTAGGAAACCGAAAACCCGACCATGTACAACTTCATTTCATGCTCAGCACTGGGCAAGCTCTGTAATCAATTCACCCAAACTTAGCGCAAATCTTACCGCACGTTATTCGCTCATTAGTACGCTCCGCGATAATATTTTAATTGCACAGATCAGCTGACTTTACTGCATGCGTGTTATTATCGATTTCTACAGAATTTGATCTTTTCCACCTCTCCTTCCTTTTTCTTCGTTTTTTTTTACTGTATATTCTTGTACTTTTGGTAAAGAGTCTGTCATTTATTATTTAACCATTTGCCTAACGAGGAAATGTTTTAATTTAGAATTGAACACATGTTAAAATCTGCATTTTTTTTTCTTTGCTAGAAATGACCGTAAACTCCCTAAAAAGTATGGGCTAGATTCAGGTAGGACGACGTAAATTTGTGCAGGCGTAGCGGATGTTATTTACGCTACAACGTCGCAATTTAGAGAGGCAAGTGCAGTATTCACAAAGCACTTGGGGCCAGATCCACATACATGTAGAACGGCGCAGCGTATCAGAGATACACTACGCCGCCGTACCTTACCTGGCGCATTTTCGAATTCTCAGCGGTTTCTCGCCGTAAGTATCGGCGGCGTAGTGTATTTCTGGCGGCGGATTTCAAATTGGGCGGGTTGGGGGTGGGTTTCATTTAAATGAAGCGCGTCCCCGTGCCGAATGAAATGCGCATGCGTCGTCAAGAAATTTCCCGCCGTGCTTTGCGCGAAATGACGTCGCAACAACGTCATTTTTTGAACTTAGACGTGAGTTACGTCCATCCCTATTCACGGACGACTTACGCAAAAAAAATAAAAATTCAAATTTCGACGCGGGAACGACGGCCATACTTAACATGGCAAGTCTATGTATATGCCGAAAAGTACCAGCTTTAACTATACGCCGGAAAAAGCCGACTACAGACGACGTTAGAAAATGCGACGGCCGTGCGTACGTTCGTGGATCGTCGTAAATCGCTAATTTGCATACCCGACACGGAAAACGCCACCCAGCGGACGCCGAAGTATTGCATCTTAGATCCGAAGGCGTACAAAGACGTACACCTGTCGGATCTAACCCAGAAGCCGTCGTATCTTGTTTTGAGGATTCAAAACAACGATACGACGCGGGAAATTTGAAAGTACACCGGCGTATCAGTAGATACGCCGGCGTACTTCGTCTGTGGATCTGGCCCCTGCTCCGTAAGTTACGGCGGCGTAGCATAAATCTGCCCGGATAAGCGAGCCGAATTCAAATTGTCAAGAGGTGGGCGTGTTTTATGTAAATAAAACATGACCCCACGTAAATGACGTTTCTCACGAACAGCGCTTGCGCCGTCAGTGAACGTATCCCACAGCGCATGCTCCTAATCACGTCGCAAATAGTCAATGCTTTCGACGTGAACGTAATTTACGCAAAGCCCTATTCGCGAACGACTTACGCAAACGACGCAAAATTCGACGCTGGCCCGACGTCCATTCTTAACATTGCCAATGCCTCATATAGCAGGAGTAACGTTATGCCGGAAAAAGCCTTACGCAAACGACGTAAAAAAATCCGCCGGGCGCACGTACGTTTCTGAATCAGCGTATCCAGCTCATTTGCATATTCTACGCTGAAATCGACGGAAGCGCCACCTAGAGGCCAGCGTAAATAGGCACCCTAAGATACGACGGCGTAGGAGACTTACGCCGCTCGTATCTTAGCCTAATTTAAGCGTATCTGGTTTCCAGAATACGCTTAAATTTACGACGGCGTAGATTCAGAGTTACGACGGCGTATCTACTGATACGCCGGTGTAACTCTCTATGAATCTAGCCCTGTATGTTTTCCCAAAGCAAAGGCCCCGGATAATAAAATGGTAGTAGCTGCAATGTTTTATGTTGCCTGATTTTGTGCAGTTATTTATTAAAGCTTATGCCGCGTACACACGATCATTTTTCGGGTTGTAAAAAACGACGTTTTTCAGGGTCTAGAAAAAACAAAGTTTTTTTTTCAACCCAATCATTAAAACGTCCTTGCCTACACACGATCGTGAAAAACAAATGCGCAAAGCGTGGTGACGTACAACACGTACGACGGCACTATAAAGGGGAAGTTCCATGCGGATGGCGCCACCCTTTGGGCTGCTTTAGCTGATTCCGTGTTAGTAAAAGACGATTTGCGCTTTTCAATCTGTTACAGCAAGATGAATGTGCTTGCTCCATTACGAACGGTAGTTTTACCAGAACGAGCGCTCCCGTCTCATAACTTGCTTCTGAGCATGCGCGGGTTTTTCACGTCGTTAAAGCCCACACACGACCGTTTTTTACAACCCGAAAAACGTTGTGAAAAAATAGAGCCTGTTAGAATTTTTTTATGCCGTTTTTCAGAACCCGAAAAATGCTCTGAAGCCCACACACTATCGTTTTTGATGACATTAAAAAAAAACGTCATTTTTTACAACCCAAAAAATGATCATGTGTTCGCGGCATAAGTTTTACTCAGGGCCGATCCGCCCTATAGGCTCACTATGCAAGCCGCTTAGGGCTCCGCAAAGCTGCGGAGGGCCCCCCCAAATTACTGCCTGGTGAAAAGTCATTCGGACCCTCACCCCGCTTCTCAACTCGCTGGCTGCATGGGAGAAGAGGTAAGAAGTCAGCACCCCCTGCTTCTCACTTTAATGTAAGATGTCATTTCCGACAGCAGAACACCCCCTCCCCCCGCTTCTGAACTTTAATATTTAAAGCGGGGGTTCACCCTAAAAAAAAAAAAAAAAAAAATTCTAACATGCCATCCAGCATACTAGCGCGAGCTACAGTATGCCTTTATTTTATTTTTTGGCGCCGCACTCACTGTTTAATCCCGTAGTTATGTTTCAGACTAGTAGGCGTTCCTATGCAGAGGGGAACATGATTGACGGCCGGCTATGGCGCGTCACGCTTCCCGGAAATAGCCGAAATAGGACTTGGCTCTTCACGGCGCCTGCGCAGTCAGCTCCTAGTCTGTGCGCAGGCGCCGTAAAGCGACGTGAAGAGCCGAGTCCTACTTCGGAAGCGTGACGCGCCATAGCTGGCCGTCAATCATTGTCCCCTCTGCATAGGAACGCCCATTCCCCGCGGGGAGTCTGAAACTTAACTACGGGATTAAACAGTGAGTACGGCGCAAAAAAATAAAATAAAGGCATACTGTAGCTCACGCTAGTATGCTGGATTTCATGGTAGAAACTTGCTTTTCAGGGTGAACCACCGCTTTAATGTGACATGTCGGCAGGTCATTTTCTGCAGCCCCCCCCGCTTGGAGGTCAGGATCGGCACTGGTTCCACTGTTTTGTACGTTTATTAAAAGTCAGCAGCTTCAAGAACTCCAGAGCTACAGAGACTCGGCTGTCCCACGGTCCAGCAACGTGGCACCATCATTACTACTGTGGGCACCCAGCTGTGACAGCTTGCGGCTTCACAGCTGGGTGCGCACTGTGCATGCACGAGTCGCGCTGCGCTCTTCTAGTGGCCAGGCAATCTTCTGGGACCTGGGACGTGTCCCAGAACATTGCAGAGAGGGATTGCTGGGCTCTGAGGAAGAAGGTTGTCCTTCGAAACGCGCCACCCGGCAGTGGCCCTCATCGCATCCTCTATGCAGGGCCGGATTTGCTCTCCCTGCCGCCCCAAGGCAAGGTTCCACAATGCACCCCCTCCCCGCCAACCGAACCCCTCCCCCAAATTAACGGCACGGTTAGTTCAAATATGTTTTGTTTGTTTTTTTACTTTTTTATCACTTTTTTTATTTTTATTTATTTGTAGCTTGTCGCTTACTTTTTTTTATTTTTTTATCATTTTCTTATTATTTTTCTTATTCTTTACTTTTTTATTTTATTAATTTAATTATTATTTCTTATTATTTATTTATATTTTATCAATTTTTTTTCACTTAACTTTTTTGCTATCACACAGGAGAAAACAATTTTTTTGTGTGATAGCAATTGGAGGTGACATGTTCTCTTTATTGACCCTGTCACCTCCAAAACAGGAGTCCTAGCACTGTGCTAGAACTCCTGTCACAGCTGAGATGGGAAGAGCACAGCTCTCCCCTCTCACTGTGTACATCGGCAGCAGGGACAGGAGACAGACTCGGTGGCCGGGGGGGGGGGACAGAGTCCCGAAGACAGAGCCAGCAGAGAGAGGTATGTGGGGTGGGGGGAGGGGAGGACGGACGGGAGCACATATATTACAAGTGATTTTGGCGACATCGCTGCAATCACTTGTTAACGAGCGAGCGGATTCCCCCATAACTTACCGCCCCTAACTGTATGTTACAGGCGTCGGGGGACTCCATGCCACTGCCGCCCCTTGGAGCCATGCCACCCCAAGGCCTGGCCTCAGTGGCCTTGTGGGAAATCCGGGGCTGCCTCTATCCAGGGGCGGACTGACAACTCATGGGGCCCCCAGGCAGTAGAAGATTATGGGGCCCCTGAACTTACAGATGGCCACCACGCCAGGAGGCAGTGCAGAGGCGGGGCAGCTAAAATCTCGGGATTTTCACATTAAAAACATGTCAGTTTCGGGCATATCAGGGACAGATGTAAAAAAAAAAACAGATTTTTACATACTGTCCCTGGTTTTACTGAGCCTGGCAACCCTGATGGGGCCCCCTAGTGACATGGGGCCCTCGAGCAGTGCCCGAGTGACTCAATGGTCAGTCCGCCCCTGTCTATGACCATTTGGAGTGCTTTTGGGCCTGACGCATTGCTGCTACCTGTGGAAACTTTCTATATTGTGAACCTTTCAGCTACACTTGTGAGTAGTTTTTATTTTATCGTTTTAATAAAAATTAATCCAAAGGATAATACACTAGGCTGGTGCGCCCTTTTTTTCTCTCTCGTTTATTGCAGAGAGGGAGGGGTCACCTAAAGGGGAGAGGGGGAGTCCCCAGAAGGAGGAAGTGGGATAGGACGTACCTGTCAAACCAGGTACCCACTCCCCCCCCCCAAAAAAATGACGTGCCAAATGTGGCATGCAAGGGGGCGAGGAGTGCTTAAAGCGGAAGTTCCACTTTTTGGTGGAACTCTGCTTTAACCACTTCATTACTGGGCACTTAAACCCCCTTCGTGCCCAGACCAATATTCAGCTTTCAGCGCTGACGCATTTTGAATGACAATTGCGCGGTCATACAACACTGTACCCAAATTATATTTTTATAATTTTTTTCCCACAAATAGAGCTTTCGTTTAGTGGTATTTGATCATCTCTGCGATTTTTATTTTTTGCGCTATAAACAAAAAAAGACCGACATTTTTGAAAAAAAAACACAATATTTTTTACTTTTTGTTATAATAATATCCCAATTTTTTAAAAAAAATTTCCCTCGGTTTAGGCCGATACGTATTCTTCTACATATTTTTGTTAAAAAAAATCGCAATAATCGATTGGTTTGCGCAAAAGTTATAGCGCTTACAAAATAGGGGATAGATTTATGATTTTTTTTACTAGTAATGGCGGCGATCTGCGATTTTTTATTTTTTTTGTCAGGCCTGCGATATTGCGGCGGACGTATCGGACACTTTTGACATAATTTTGGAACCATTCACATTTATACTGCGATCAGTGCTATAAAAATGCAATAATTACTGTATAAATGTGACTGGCAGTGAAGGGGTTAACACTAGGGGGTGAGGAAGGGGTTAAATGTGTATCCTGGGTGTGTTCTTACTGTGTGGGGGGAGGGGACTGACTGGGGGAGGTGACCGATGCTGTGTCCCTATGTACAAGGGACACAGATCGGTCTCCTCTCTCCCTGACAGGACGTGGAGCTCTGTGTTTACACACAGAGCTCCACGTCCCTGCTGTCACCGATGATTGCGTGTAACTGGCGGCACACGCATCGGCTCCCGAGTGATGCGCCGGGCATGTTAGTTTCCCCGCTGCGCGCCCCCAGCGGCGCGCACGGGAAATGTAAACAAGCAGGACGTCCAAAGACGTCCACTCGGCACTTGAGAGCCGCGATGTGGACATCTTTCGTCCATAGCACGGATCCCAAGTGGTTAAATGCATTTTTTCAGGATAAACTCCTGGGGAGAATCCGCACTGGTGACTGGGGGAGGGTCATAGCTGGCTGGCAGTGGATGCGCAATTCACCATATTACGATACACAGATTGGCACATCCACTGCCAGCCAGCTGAGGTTGCTGTATTTCTTCAGTTTCAGGCACATGCCCATTCAGCTCCTCTCACATGTTCTTTTGCCTTGGCTCAAGTCCCGGCCAGCCACCTGCCTGCTTATCTCTTTGCCTTCCCTACTAGTATCGGTATTGGGACAACCCTACCCGAAACCATTAAAATTTTACTTTAACCACTTGCCGCCCGCCAATGACATATTGACGTCGGCAAAGTGGTTGTAGAATCCTGACTGGACGTCATATGACGTCCTCAGGATTCTGAGCCGCTGTGCGCCCCCGGGGGCACGCATCGCGGCGATCGTTGTTGCGGGGTGTCAGTCTGACACCCCGCAACACCGATCTCGGTAAAGAGTCTCTCACAGAGACTCTTTACCACGTGATCAGCCGTGTCCAATCACGGCTGATCACGATGTAAACAGGAAGAGCCGTTGATGGCTCTTCCTCACTCACGTCTGACAGACGCGAGTAGAGGAGAGCTGATCGGCGGATCTCCTGACAGGGGGGGTTCGCGCTGATTATTTATCAGCGCGGCCCCCCCTCGGGTCGCCACACTGGACCACCAGGGAAGCCCACCCTGGACCAGGGAAGGGCAAAAAAAAGGTGACAAAAAAAAAAAGTCTGGGGAAAAAAAAAAAAAAAAACATAAAAAAAAAAGATGCCAATCAGTGCCCACAAATGGGCACTGACTGGCAACATGGGTAAAAAAGTGCCGCCCCACAGTGTCCATCAGTGCCACCCCACAGTGTCCATCAGTGCCACCCCACAGTGCCCATCCATGCCCAGTGCCCACCTATCAGTGCCCATCTGTGCCACCCATAAGTATCCATCAGTGCCACCCATAAGTGCCGCCCATGAGTGCCCATCTGTGCCGCCTATGAGTGCCCAGTGCTGCCGATGAGTGCCCATGAGTGCCGCCCATGAGTGCCCATCCGTGCTGCCCATGAGTGCCCATCAGTGCCGCCTATGTGTGCCCATCAGTGCCGCCTATGTGTGCCCATGAGTGCCGCATACCAGCGCCGCCAATCAGTGCCACCTCATCTGTGCCCATCAGTACTACCTCATTGATGTCCATCAGTGCCATCTCATCGGTGCCCATCAGTGCCGCCATATCAGTGCCCGTAATTGAAAGAGAAAACGTACTTATTTACAAAAAAATTAACAGAAAAAAATAAAAACATAATTTTTTTTCAACATTTTCATTCTTTTTTTAGTTGTTGCGCAAAAAAAAAAATCGCAGAGGTAATCAAATACCACCAAAAGAAAGCTCTATCTGTGGGGAAAAAAGGACGCCAATTTTGTTTGGGTACAGTGTAGCACGACCGCGCAATTGTCATTCAAAGTGCGACAGTGCTGAAAGCTGAAATTTGGCTTGGGCGGAAAGGTGCGTAAGTGCCCGGTATGGAAGTGGTTAACCACTTGCGAAATTCGACAAACATTCTCGTCAGGTGTATCTTCCAGTGTTTTAAATGGCAGTGATTGATTTGCCTACAGTGAATATTTGGTGAATGTCACGTTCTCTATTTATATGCCCCTAGGGGACGTGCAGACAGTGCTGGATTTGTACACTGGTCGCCCTCTACTGGCAGGTTGTGTATTCTTCTGTTTAATTGCGTCTCTGACCAAAACCTTATAGAGCGGAAGGATTAGAAGAACCTTGTTCCCCTTTTGGGAGATTCGTGTTCATTTTCTGCCTTGGTCACACCCAACTCACAGCAGAACGCTATTCGTTCAATACCAGAAGTATGCGATGCATACTAGCTCATTATGTCCTTGTCTTACAGGGTTTTACAACCTCTTTAATATGGTTACTAAAAAAATAGCAAAAAATAAAATAAATAATATTAAATCATTTATTTTTTATTAACCACTTAAGACCCAGACCTTTAGGCAGCTAAAGGACCGGCCAGTTTTTGCGATTCGGCACTGCGTCGCTTTAACTGACAATTGCGCGGTCGTGCGACGTGGCTCCCAAACAAAATTGGCGTCCTTTTTTCCCCACAAATAGAGCTTTCTTTTGGTTGTATTTGATCACCTCTGCGTTTTTTTTTGCGCTATAAGGCTCCATTCACATCTAGGCGTATTTACGCCCGACGCTCGATACGCTGGAGGGGAGAAATACCATTGCCCTCTATGGAGATGGTTCACATCTCCACGCCGAACGCCGAAACACCTGAAGCTCAAAACAAGTCGCAGACCCCTTTTTTTCAGGCGGCTTCGGCGTTAGGCATAGGAGATGTGGACCTGGGGGTTAATGGGGGTTAAAATTGCGACGTTTTGTCGCCGCAAATCGCGGTACAAAACGCCGCAATTTGTCGCCGCAATTTGCAGGACAAAACGCCGCGATTAGGTGTGAATGCAGCCTAAACAAAAATAGAGTGACAATTTTGAAAAAAATTCTATATTTTTTACTTTTTTCTATAATAAATATCCCCCAAAAATATATAAAACATTATGGGGCAGATCCACGTAGATCGGCGCTTCTCTCCGCCAGGAGCAGCGTATCTAAGATACACTACGCCGCCGTAACTTTTTTTTTATTTCAAATCCACAAAGAATGCGCGCCGTAAGTGTAAGTGTATCTTTGGCGGCGTAATGGCGCGCCATTCAAATATCTGTGAGGGGGGCGTGTTTTATGTAAATACGTTGTGACCCGACGTAAACGACGTTTTTTTTTAACTGCGCATGCGCCGTCCGTGGGGGTATCCCAGTGCGCATGCTCGAAATTAAACCGGAACCAGCCAATGCTTACGACGGTGACGTCATTATACGCAAATTCCTCTTCGCAAACGACTTACGCAAACAACGTAAAAAATTCAAAATTGTACGCGGGAACGACGGCCATACATTGAGTACGCCTCATAACAGTAGCTTTAACTATACGCCGGAAATAGCGGCCGCCGAAAAATTGCAGCTTAGATCCGACGGCGTACGAAGACGTACGCCTGTCGGATCGAGCTGAGATGCCGTCGTATCTTGTTTTGAAGATACAAAACAAAGATACGACGCGGGAAATTTAAAATTACGCCGGCGTATCAATAGATACGCCGCCGTAATGCTTTTGTGGATCTGCCCCTATTTCTTTTCCTCAGTTTAGGCCGATACGTATTCTTCTATCTATTTTTGGTAAAAAAATCGCAATAAGCATTTATCGATTGGTTTGCGCAAAATTTATAGCGTTTACAAAATAGGGGATAGTTTTATTGCATTTTTATTAATTATTTTTTTTTACTACTAATGGCGGCGATCAGTGTTTTTTTTTCGTGACTGCGACATTATGGCGGACACTTCGGACAATTTTGACACATTTTTGGAACCATTGGCCCAGATTCAGGTAGATTTGCCCCTTAGTTACGGAGGCGCAGGGCAGCGTTTTTGCCCTGCGCCCCCGCAAATTTCCTGCGCTACCCGCGATTCACGGAGCAGTAGCTCCGTAAATTGCGTGTGTAAACTTGCCCTGCGTAAGGGCGCCTAATGTAAATGATCCCGTAGGGGGCGGGAATCATTTAAATTAGGCACGCTCCCGTGCCGAGCGTAGAGCGCATGCTCCGTCGGGAAACTTTTCCGACGTGCATTGCGGCAAATGACGTCGCAAGGACGTCATTTGCTTCAAAGTGAACGTGAATGGCGTCCAGCACCATTCACAAATCACTTACGCAAACGACGTAGATTTCAAATTTCGCGACGCGGGAACGACGGGTATTCTTTAGCATTGGCTGCCCCTGCTTTTAGGATGTGAAACCTTACGCGAAACCCGACGTACGCAAACTACGTAAATTGCGTACGCAGGGCTCGCGCAACGTTGTGAATCAGTGTTAGTATGCAATTTGCATACTATACACTGAGCACAACGGGAACGCCACCTAGCGGCCATCGCTAGAATGCAGCCAAAGATATGCGGGCATAAGAGCCATATGCCACGCAGATTTTAGGCTGCAGTCGGCGTAACGAGGTTCCTGAATCAGGAGCATTCGTAACGCCGGGGCAAGTAAGCAATTGCGCTGTGTAACCTATGGTTACACAGGCGCAATTGCTTCTTGAATCTGGGCCATTGTCATTTTCACAGCAAAAAATGCATTGTTTACTGTGAACATGACAATTGCAGTTTGGGAGATAACCACAAGGGGGCGCTGAAGGGGTTATGTGTGACCTCGTGTCTGTTTCTAACTGTAGAGGGGTGTGGCTGTAGGTGTGACGTCATCGATTGTGTTTCCCTATAAAAGGGAACACACGATCGATCACGGCGCCACAATGAAGAACGGGGAAGCTGTGTTTACACACTGCTCTCCCCATTCTTCAGCTCCGGGGACTCCAGCGGCGATCGGGTCCGCGGGTCCCGCGGTCACGGTCACGGAGCTTCGGACCGGGTCGCGGGCGCTTAAAGAGGACGTACCTGTACGTGTTTGTGCCCAGCCGTGCCCTTCTGCTGACGTAAATGTGCAGGAGGCGGTCCTTAAGTGGTAAATATGGTTACACTGATCTACTCTGATGAAAGTACTGTATATAAAAAATAGCAATAAAATAAATAATATTAACCACTTCGTTACCGGGCCTATTTTGGCACTGTTCTCCTTTATGTAAAAATCACAATTTTTTTGCTAGAAAATTAATCAGAACCCCCAAACATTATATATATTTTTTTAGCAGACACCCTAGGGAATAAAATGGCGGTCATTGCAACTTTTTTTCTCGCACGGTATTTGCGCAATAATTTTTTAAACGCCTTTTTTTAGGGAAAAAAACAGTTTCATGAATTAAAAAATAACAAAACAGTAAAGTTAGCCCAATTTTTTTGTATAATGTGAAAGACGATGTTACGCCGAGTAAATAGATACCTAACATGTCACACTTTAAAATTGCGCACACTCATGGAATGGCGCCAAACTTCGGTACTTAAAAATCTCCATAGGCGACGCTTTAAAAATGTTTACAGGTTACTATTTTTGAGTTACAGAGTAGCTCTAGTGATAGAATTGTTGCACACGCTCTAACGCACGCGATGATACCTCACATGTGGGGTTTGACCGGTGTTTACATATGTGGGCGGGACTTGCATGCGCGTTCGCTTCTGCACGCGAGCGACCGGGACAGGGGCGTTTTAAAATTTTTTTTTTATTATTTTATTTTATTTTTTTACTTCATTTTTTTATTTTTACACTTTTTTTGACATTTTTTTTTTTTTTTTGATCACTTTTATTCCTATTACAAGGAATGTACACATCCCTTGTAATAGGAATCACTGTGACAGGTCCTCTTTATGGAGAGATGTGGGGTCAATAAGACCGCACATCTCTCCTCCAGGCTGGAAAGCATGAAATCGGTGAAAAACATTTCACCGATTACATGCCGACAGCCGCGATTGCGGCTTTGTTTACTTCCGGGTACCGGGCGTGACGTCATAACGTCGCGCCCGGCCCTCCGACGGTCATAGAGATGACTGTGACCGTCTGGTCACCAGTCATCTCTATGGTTCAGCAACACGCGCCGGCCGATTCGTTCTCCGGGCCCCCGATGGCACGGGAGAGCCCGGAGAAGCACCGGATGGCGGCGGGAGGGAAGGACGTCCCCTCCCGCTGCCTAGAAGAACGATCGAGCGGCGGAACCACCGCTTTGATCGTTCTTCTGGTGCACAGAATCGCCGGCTGAAGACAGAGATATCTGAATGATGCCTGCAGCTGCCCCCATCATTCAGATATCACCGCTCAAAGTCCAGGACGTCCTACGGATCTGAAGTGGTTAAATATTATATATATATATTTTTTTTTATTAAAAATTATTTTCATTTGACTGTCACAAGTCAGTGTCCCTGATCACCGCCACATCAGTCATATGATGACGCTGTACTGCATTGGTGACAGCATGTAAAAATAAAATTGTGAAAAAAAAAAAAAAAACTTTTATTACATTTCTCACTTTTTCAAAAAATGACATCTTAAAAAAACTTGATGGGTTCATTCGGGCGGTATTAGTACTGTCCTGGCATTTTGGGGCCTAAAGAAATGAGATAGGCCGTCAGTACATCAGGATTGATCCATTTTTATATAAATATCCCATAGGTTGTAGACGCCATAACCAACACAAACCAATTACCTGCTTAACCACCCTCTCATCGGGAGCAGTGATCAGTGTCGTGTCCATCGTAGCCCAGCCCCCTTACAGTTAGAATCACTCCCTAGGACACACTTAACCCCTTCCTCGCCCCCTAGTGGTAAACCCCTTCCCTGCCAGTGTTATTTATACAGTAATCAGTGCATTTTTATAGCACTGATTTCCCACCCCCCCCCCCCCCCTGTCATAAAGGGGGAAAACCTTCCGAAGCCGAGGTGGTTTTTAACTTTTTATGAAAAATGTAGATGTTGTGAGAGGAGCACAGGAAAACACAGGACGTGTATCTGAAAAAAATGGAGTAATAGGGGGCAATATAGCCACTGCCGTGATTATTCTTTATGCCGCGTACACACGGTCAGAATTTCCGACAAGAAAAGTCCGATTTGAGCTTTTGAAAGGAAATTCTGACCGTGTGTATGCTCCATCGGACTTTTCCTGTTGGAATTTCCGCCAACAAAAATTTGAGAGCATGTTCTGTAGCAATTCCGACGTGCAAAATTCCCACGCATGCTTGGAAACAATTCGACGCATGCTCGGAAGCATTGAACTTAATTTGCTTGGCTCGTCGTAGTGTTGTACGTCACCGGGTTGCTGACGGTCGAAAGTTCAGAGAAGTTTTGTGTGACCGTGTGTATGCAAGCCAAGCTTAAGCGGAATTCCGTCGGAAAAACCATCCGACGGAAAATCTGATCGTGTGTACGCAGCATTATAGAGAAGGCATCTGCCTTCACAGGAGTCTCTCAACCAGGGCCATCTTAATGCAAGGGCACTTCTGGGCACTGCCCGGGGGCCTCAGTTACATGGGGGCCCCCACAATAATCTTGCATTACATCATACTTGCCAATTGTCCCGGATTTGCTGGGACAGTCATGCTTTTTACTAAACTGTCCCGATATGGTCGTGTCCTACTGTGCCCTTCTGCATTCCCCCCTGTACTGTGCCTTTCTGCATTCCACCTGTACTCTGTGCCCTTCTGCATTCCCCCCTGTACTGTGCCATTCTGCATTCCCCCTGTACTGTGCCCTTCTGCATTCCCCCCTGTACTGTGCCCTTCTGCATTCCCCCCTGTACTGTGCCATTCTGCATTCCCCCTGTACTGTGCCCTTCTGCATTCCCCCCTGTATTGTGCCATTCTGCATTCCCCCCTGTACTGTGCCCTTCTGCATTCCCCCCTGTACTGTACCCTTCTGCATTCCCCCTGTACTCTGTGCCCTTCTGCATTCCCCCCTATACTGTGCACTTCTGCATTCCCCCCTGTACTGTGCCCTTCTGCATTCCCCCCTGTACTGTACCCTTCTGCATTCCCACTGTACTGTGCCCTTCTGCATTCCCCTCTGTACTGTACCCTTCTGCATTCCCCCTGTACTCTGTGCCCTTCTGCATTCCCCCCTGTACTGTGCCATTCTGCATTCCCCCTGTACTCTGTGCCCTTCTGCATTCCCCCCTGTACTGTGCCCTTCTGCATTCCCCTCTGTACTGTGCCCTTCTGAGTTCCCCTCTGTACTGTGCCCTTCTGCATTCCCCCTGTACTGTGTGCCCTTCTGCATTCCCCCCTGTACTGTGCCCTTCTGCATTCCCCCTGTACTCTGTGCCCTTCTGCATTCCCCCTGTACTCTGTGCCCTTCTGCATTCCACCCTGTACTGTACCCTTCTGCATTCCCCCTGTACTTTGTGCACTTCTGCATTCCCCCCTGTACTGTGCCCTTCTGCATTCCCCCCTGTACTGTACCCTTCTGCATTCCCCCCTGTACTGTGCCCTTCTGCATTCCCCCCTGTACTGTACCCTTCTGCATTCCCACTGTACTGTGCCCTTCTGCATTCCCCTCTGTACTGTACCCTTCTGCATTGCCCTCTGTACTGTACCCTTCTGCATTCCCCTCTGTACTGTACCCTTCTGCATTCCCCTCTGTACTGTGCCTTTCTACATTTACCCCTGTACTGTGTCCTTCTGCATTCCCCCCTGTACTGTGCCCTTCTGCACCCCCCTGTATTGTGCCCTTCTGCATTCCCCCTTGTACTGTGCCCTTCTGCATTACCCCCTGTACTGTGCCCTTCTGCATTCCCCCCTGTACTGTGCCCTTCTACATTCCCCTCTGTACTGTGCCCTTCTGCATTCCCCCCTGTACTGTGCCCTTCTGCATTACCCCCTGTACTGTGCCCTTCTGCATCCCCCCCTGTACTGTGCCCTTCTGCATCCCCCCTGTACTGTGCCCTTCTGCATCCCCCCTGTACTGTGCCCTTCTGCATTCCCCCCTGTACTGTGCCCTTCTGCATTCCCCTCTGTACTGTGCCCTTCTACATTCCCCTCTGTACTGTGCCCTTCTGCATTCCCCTCTGTACTGTGCCCTTCTGCATTCCCCTCTGTACTGTGCCCTTCTGCATTCCCCCCTGTACTGTGCCCTTCTGCATTCCCCCCTGTACTGTGCCCTTCTGCATCCCCCCCTGTACTGTGCCCTTCTGCATCCCCCCCTGTACTGTGCCCTTCTGCATTCCCCTCTGTACTGTGCCCTTCTACATTCCCCTCTGTACTGTGCCCTTCTGCACCCCCCCCCTGTACTGTGCCCTTCTGCATTACCCCCTGTACTGTGCCCTTTGTGTTGAGTAGTCTTTGATTTATGGAATGTTTTCCTTTTGTAAAATCGATTTTTATTGAAAGTACTAATGAATATATGTTTAATTCTATCAACAATTTATACTTTATTTCTAGAAAGTAGATGTGTAAATTGGGGCAAGCTGGGGCCCCAGTACATTACTTTGCCCAGGGTCCCATGATGCTATTAAGATGGCCCTGCTCTCAACTGTAAACCATAGGAAAACCAGACAGTGTGGACTTTTAACTGTATACTTTCTTGACATGAAAGCAGCGGCCTCTCTGCAGAGGTCTGACATAGCAACCCCCCCTCTTCCCGCCGCAAGGTAGGACCAAGCAATCAGCAAAGCATAGGCTCCCTGCTGGTTGCTGGGCTCTAGCTGTTTAGGGGGTGGCATGTTGTACCTCTGCAGATGAATGACAAAGAAGGGTGTTTGCAATGTAACTAGGGAACAAGGTATCTGCATAGAAGAATAAGACTATTATGTTGCAGTGTTTAGCACAGTGTTGGATGTGGGTAATATACCTGCAAGGTGGCAACTAAGGTCCAGCAAATAATGGTGGCTTGGCTGGCACATAGGAACAATGAGCTCAGCACCACACAATAGAGAAGGGCAAGGCCTTATCACTACCATGGCAGATAGCTAATTAGTTGGCATGAGGCGATGGAAAATGTCACTATGGGTTTGGCACAGTCGAATGCTATTTCAGCTGTTGTTGGATTAGTTTATGCATACAGGCATACCCCGCTTTAAGTACACTCACTTTACATACACTCGCGAGTAAGGACATACCCCCGAGTGTATGTAAAGTGCCGTACAAGTACTGTACAGACATTTTGCAGCTGCAGTAGAAGGAGCTGAAGCTCAGAGAGCATAGCCCGCCCTGTTCCAGTGTGCCCCTGACACCCCCACTACAGCCCCTAAGACCTCAACTACAGCTCCCGACACCCCAAATACAGCCCCTGACCCCCCTACTACACCCTAGAAGTGAAAAAAGGTATTGTTTCACTTTAAGTACATTTTCGTTTTACATACATGCTCTGGTCCCATTGTGTACTTAAAAGTGGGGTATGCCTGTACAAGGAAGCATGCTATTGTCAGATCGCTCACTAGCTCAGCCTCTTACAGTAAATAACTTGCATACTGTAAGAGGTCTAGCACCATCTAGTGGCCATAATTCGTGATTTTCCTGAAATACCTCAATCAGGAAAATACTGCATTATGGCCATTAGATGGAGCTGGCGACCATAGGAAATAAACATATTAGACACATTACGGATATTGGCCCAGATTCAAGAAGCAATTGCGCCCGTGTAACCATAAGTTACACGGCGCAATTGCTTACTTGCTCCGGTGTAACGAGTGCTCCTGATTCAGGAACCTTGTTACACCGACTGCAGCCTAAAATCTGCGCGGCATAAGGCACTTATGCCTCGCAGATTTTAGGCTGCATTCTTGTGCTTGCCGGTAGGGGGCGCTCCCATTGTGATCAGCGTGTAGTATGCAAATTGCATACTACCAACTGATTCACAAACTTGCGTGGGCCCCGCGCAAGCCAGGTACGGAGTTTCCGTACGGCAACTTTAGCGCAAGGCTGCCCCTTCTAATAGTAGGGGCAGCCAATGCTAAAGTATAGCCGCCGCTCCTGCGACGTGAAATTTGAATTTCACGTAGTTTGCGTAAGTGCTTCGTGAATGGCGCTGGACGCCATTCACGTTCACTTTGAAGCAAATGACGTCCTTGCGACGTCATTTGCCGCAATGCACGTCGGGAAACTTTCCCGACGGAGCATGCGCTCTACGATCGGCGCAGGAACGCGCCTAATTTAAATGATTTCCGCCCCCGGCGGGATCATTTAACTTGCGCGCGCTTACGCCGGGCAAATTTGCCGGCGCGCCCTCGCAGTTCACGGAGCTACTGCTCTGTGAATCGAGGGCAGCGCAAAATATTTGCGGGGGCGCAGGGCAAAATCGTTGCCCTGCTCCCCCGCAAATATCGCGCAATTCTACCTGAATCTGGGCCAGTGTTGATGGGCTATGCGAATGCTGAGACATTCACATAACATTTTTAAAAAATATATAAATAGAACCCTAATGGCTAGATTCACGTACGGCGGCTTAACTTTCTGTGGGCGTAGCGTATGTTATTTACGCTACGCCGCCGCAATTTAGATGGGCAAGTGCAGTATTCACAAAGCACTTGCTCCGTAAGTTGCGGCAGCGTAGCGTAAATCCGTAAGTTGCGGCAGCGTAGCGTAAATTGGCCGGCGTAAGCCCGCCTAATTCAAATGTGGAAGAGGTGGGCGTGTTTTATGTAAATTAATCCTGACCTTGCGTAAATGACGCTTCGAACGAACGGCGCATGCGTCGTCCGTGGACGTATCCCAGTGCGCATGCTCCAAATCACGTCGCAAAAAGTCAATGCTTTCGACGTGAACGTAACTTACGCCCAGCCCCATTTACGGATGAGTTACGCAAACGACGTAAAACGTGAACAATTTGACGGCTGTCCGATGTCCATACTTAACATTGGCTGCGCCACCTTTTTGGTGGTTTATCTTTACGCCTGAAAACGCCTTACGTAAACGGCATATCTTTACTGCGACGGCCGTGCGTACGTTCGTGAATAGGCGTATCTTGCTGATTTACATATTCCAGTCGTAAATGAGCTTACATGCCCCTAGCGGCCAGCGTAAATAGACAGCTAAGATACGATGGCGTAGGAGACTTATGCCGGTCGTATCTTATCAACACAACGGTGCGGATTCGGACTTACGACGGCGTATCTACTGATACGCCCGTCGTAAGTCTACCTGAATCTAGCCCTAAATGTTGATTAGGGCAGGGCTTAAAATTTTGAGTCCTGAGCTACTAGCCAGGCCTTCAGAGTTACTCGCCACCAGTTGCCCCGCCCAACCCCTACCCTGCCCCGCGCCCTTATTCCAGCCCCAAACATGACCGCGTAAATGATCTCATGAAATTACACTGTTAAATGTTTTATGCAGAATTAAGTTACAAAATGAATATTAACAACAACGGGCTAGATTCAGGTAGAAGTTACGGCGGCGTATCTCCAGATACACCGGCGTAATTTCACGCCGATTCTCACGCCGATTCTCAAAGGCAGATACGTTCAAAAAATAGGCTTCCTCCGCCGACGTAACTTGAATACGGTGGCGTATAATTGTGTGCAATTTTACGCTGGCCGCTAGGGGCGCTTCCGTAGTTTTCGGCGTAGAATATGCAAATGACCTAGATACGCCGATTCACAACTGTACGTACGCCCGGCGCAATTTATTTACGTCGTTTACGTTAGGCTTTTTCGGCGTAAGGTTGCTCCTGCTATTAGGAAGCGCAGCCAATGTTAAGTATGGACGTCGTTCCCGCTTCGAAATTTGAATTTTTTACGTCGTTTGCGTAAGTCGTTCGCGAATAGGGCTGGACGTAATTTACGTTCACGTCGAAAGCAATGATGATTTGTGGCGGAATTTCGAGCATGCGCACTGGGATTCTTTCACGAACGGCGCATTCGCCGTTTGTAAAAAACGTAAAATACGCGGGGTCACCATTAATTTAAATAAAACACGCCCCCTCATCATCCTTTGAATTAGGCGCGCTTACGCCGGCCCCATTTACGCTACGCCGCCGTAAGTTAGGAGGCAAGTGCTTTGTGAATACAGCACTTGCCTCTCAAACTTACGGCGGCGCAGCGTAAATACAATACGCTGCGCCGGCGTAAGAATGGGCGCAGCTACCTGAATCTAGCCCAACATTTTTAACAATATTAACATAAAGCATATCAGTGCCAATCAGTGCCCATCAGTACAGCCCCATCGGTGCAGCTTATCAGTACCCATCAGTGCAGCCTCATCAGTGCCCATCAGTACCCATCAGTGCAGCCTCATCAGTACCCATTAGTGCACCACACTTATGACCCACCATGCCAGAACAAGCTTGGGCTTGCTGGTTAAGCACATGGGAACACCAAGAGACTGCACCCTCTTACCAGAATGTTGGGTTGCAATGGCCTGAAGTAAAATTGGGCATATGGCTCAAAGACGGACAATATTAGGCCCAAGAACCTCGTGCAAAAATGGCTGATTTTGTCTGAAACCTGCTGATCGCCTGCGGCCAATCACAGCACAGAGTTCTGTGTTGACAAACACACAGAACTCTGAGCACAGACGATCAATCTGTCCGTTTCTCCTCCCTGAAATCAACTGGGTGTAATATCATGCCTAACACAATGTTCCAATAGCTAAGCTGTCTAGTATATATTTCATACTGTATGCTTTCTTTATAAACATTTTTGTAAACTATTTTGTAAAAACTTGAATAAAAACATTGAAACTGAAAATAATGTCCTGCATTTCTGCAAAAAGCATGAACTCATGAACCGAGCCTTCATCTCCTCTTCTCAAGAGAGAATAAATTCAGTTCCTCTAATCTTTCCTCATAGCTGAGCTCCTCCAGGCCTCTTATCAGATTGGTTGCCCTTCTCTGCACTTTCTCCAGTTCCCCGATATTCTTTTTGTGAACTTGAGCCCAAAAAATTAAATGAAGGGCTCTTATATAAGGTTCTTAAGGTAAACTCTGATGTAATGGGGCTCTGTTGGGGACCCTGATGTAAGGGAGAAATCTTAAGTTGGTGTCTGAGGTAATGGGTCTTTTAGGTGAGGATCCTGATGTAAGGGGGTCTCTGATGGGGACTTTGATGTAAGGGGTCTCTGATGGGGACTTTGATGTAAGAGGGTCTCTGATGGGGACTTTGATGTTAGGGGGTCTCTGATGGGAACTTTGATGTAAGGGGGTCTGTGATGGGGACTTTGATGTAAGAGGGTCTCTGCTGGGAACTTTGATGTAAGGGGTTCTGTGATGGGGACTTTAATGAAAGGGGGTCTCTGATGGGGACTTTGTTGTAAGGGGGTCTGTGATGGGGACTTTGATGAAAGGGGGTCTCTGATGGGGACTTTGATTTAAGGGGGTCTCTGATGGGGAAATGATGTAAGGGGGGTCTCTGATAGGGGCTTTGATGTAAGGGGGTCTCTGATGGAGACTTTGATGTAAGGGGGGGGGGTCTCTGATGGGGACTTTGATGTAAGGGGGTCTCTGATGGAAACTTTGATGTAAGGGGGTATCTGATAGGGACTTTGATGTAAGGGGGGGACTCTGATGTAAGGGGGTCTCTGATGGGGACTTTGATGTAAGGGGGTCTCTGATGGAAACTTTGATGTAAGGGGGTATCTGATAGGGACTTTGATGTAAGGGGGGGACTCTGATGTAAGGGGGTCTCTGATGGGGACTTTGATGTTAGGGGGTCTCTGCTGGGAACTTTGATGTAAGGGGTTCTGTGATGGGGACTTTAATGAAAGGGGGTCTCTGATGGGGACTTTGTTGTAAGGGGGTCTGTGATGGGGACTTTGATGAAAGGGGGTCTCTGATGGGGACTTTGATGTAAGGGGGGCTCTGATGGGGAAATGATGTAAGGGGGGTCTCTGATAGGGGCTTTGATGTAAGGGGGTCTCTGATGGAGACTTTGATGTAAGGGGGGGGGGGTCTCTGATGGGGACTTTGATGTAAGGGGGTCTCTGATGGAAACTTTGATGTAAGGGGGTATCTGATAGGGACTTTGATGTAAGGGGGGGACTCTGATGTAAGGGGGTCTCTGATGGGGACTTTGATGTAAGGGGTCTCTGATGGAGACTTTGATGTAAGGGGGTCTTTGATGGGGACTTTGATGTAAGGGAGTCTCTGATGGGGACTTTGATGTAAGGGGGTCTCTGATGGGGACTTTAATGTAAGGGGGTCTCTGATGGGGACTTTGATGTAAGGGGGGACTTTGATGTAAGGGGGTCTCTGATGGGGACTTTGATGTAAGGGGGTCTCTGGTGGGGACTTTGATGTAGGGGGTCTCTGATGGGGACTTTGATGTAAAGGGGTCTCTGGTGGGAACTTTGATGTAAGGGGGTCTCTGATGGGGACATTGATGTAATGGGGTCTGCGATAGAGACTTTGATGTAAAGGGGGTCTCTGATGAGGACTTTGATGTAAGGGGGGACTCTGATGGGGACTTTGATGTAAGGGGGGTCTCTGATGGGGACTTTGATGTAAGGGGGTCCCTGTGGTGGACTCTGATGTAAGGGGGTCTCTAAAGGGGACTTTGATGTAAGGGGGTCTCTGATGGGACTTTGATGTAAGGGGGGTCTCTGATGGGACTTTGATGTAAGGGGGTCTCTGATGGGGACTTTGATGTAAGGGGGTCTCTGATGGGAACTTTGATGTCAGGGGGTCTCTGATGGGACTTTGATGTAAGGGGGTCTCTGATGAGGACTTTGATGTAAGGGGGTCTCTGGTGGGGACTTTTATGTAAGGGGGTCTCTGATAGGGACTTTGATGTAAGGGGGGACTTTGATGTAAGGGGGTCTCTGGTGGGGACTTTTATGTAAGGGGGTCTCTGATGGGGACTTTGATGTAAGGGGGTCTCTGATGGGGACTTTGATGTAAGGGGGTCTCTGATGGGACTTTGATGTAAGGGGGTCTCTGATAGGGACTTTGATGTAAGGGGGTCTCTGATGGGGACTTTGATGTAAGGGGGTCTCTGATGGGACTTTGATGTAAGGGGGTCTCTGATGGGACTTTGATGTAAGGGCAGACTTTTGCTTGTTCTGAATCATATTATGCTGATTCCAAAAAATACCCACATAAAATGTAATTATTCATTTATTCTTTGCTGATTCATCAAATGAATTTTCTTTGGCCTGCAAACATTTGTAAAATATATGATGTGGTCCTCATATTGAAAAGTTTGGAGACCCCTCGGCTAGAGAATTACAATTAAAAGCTATTAATATGTTGTTGTTTTTTTTCCTAATAAAAAAGACCTGCTTATAAATGAAATACTCTTATTCTGGTGTTGAGTGTGATAACAATGGTGTTAATATAACAAAGAACATACACATTGTTGCAAATTAACAAGCGTTTTAATGACCTTTTATAAGCTACCGCAAAGCCCAGATCAGTAAACAGGTGTGGTGACAGTAAAAGTCATGTCCGTTTGCTTTTATTGCTTGATGACGTGGGCAAAAGCGGAAAATAAATATCACTTATTACAAAGTGTTCCTTTTACAGTTCGATAGACTGTTTTCTATTTGACGGAGAACTTTGGGTAAGATGGAAAATTCAGTAGAATATGGAAAAAAAATAAATAAATACTAGTTTCTCTCCGATAAAGTTTTGGTCCTGTCGAGGGATATGAATGTGGCTTGCTACATGCTCCGATTTCTGCTATGAGCTTCAATTGCTATGTAGCATGCTGGATACTAAGAGGCAGATTCTCGTAGAATCGCGCAAAACTGTGCGGGCGTAACGTATCTCCTTTACGTTACGCCGCCGCAAGTTTTCCAGGCAAGTGCTTTATTCACAAAGCACTTGGGCTAGATTCAGAAAGAGATACGACGGCATATCTCCTGATACGCCGTTTTATCTCTGAGTTCCGTCGGTCGGATCTATGCGACTGATTCATAGAATCAGGTTCCGCATAGATCTCCCTAAGATCCGACAGGTGTAAGTGACTTACACCGTCGGATCTTAGGCTGCAATTCCAGGCCGGCCGCTGGGTGGCGCTTCCGTATCTTTTACGCGACGAATATGCAAATGAGGAGTTACGCCGATTCAGAAATGAACGACCGCCCGGCGCTTTTTTTTTACGTCGTTTGCGTATAGTTACCCCTGCTATATGAGGCGTAGCTAATGTTAAGTATGGACGTCGTTCCCTTTCCGAGTTCTGAATTTTTTACGTCGTTTGCGTAAGTCGTTCGCGAATACGGATGGACGTAATTTACGTTCACGTCGAAAGCATGACGATTTGCCGACGTCATTTGGAGCATGCACACTGGGATTCAGTCGCGGCCGGCGCATGCTCAGTTCGTTCAGCGCAGGGACGCGCCTGATTTAAATGTTATACGCCCCCTACCCGCGGAATTTAAATTCCGCCGGGGGATTTACGTTACGCCGGCTCAACTTTACAGGCAAGTGCTTTGTGAATAAAGCACTTGCCTGAAAAAGTTACGCCGGCGTAACGTAAATGAGATCTAAAGATCCGCTCACCTATCTGAATCTAGCCCATTGCCTGTAAAGTTGCGGCGGCGTAGTGTAAATCACCCGGCACAAGCCCGCCTAATTCAAATTAGGCGGGTAGGGGGCGTATAGCATTTAAATTAAGCGCGTTCCCGCGCCGAACGTACTGCGCATGCGCCGTCCGAAAAATATCCCAGGGTGCATTGCTCCAAATGACGTTGCAAGGACGTCATTGGTTTCGACGTGAACGTAAATGGCGTCCAGCCCCATTCACGGACGACTTACGCAAACGACGTAAATTTTTAAAATTTGACGCGGGAACGACGGCCATACTTAACATTGATTGCGCCTTATATACCCAGGGGCAACTTTACGCCGGGACAAGCCTAACGTAAACGTCGTAACTTTACTGCATCGGCCGCGCATACGTTCGGGAATTCGCGTATCTAGCTAATTTGCATACTCGACGGGGAAAACGACGGAAACGCCACCTAGCGGGCAAAAAAAAAATTGCAGTTAAGATCCGACAGCGTAAGAGCCTTACGCCTGTCGGATCTAATGGATATCTATGCGTAACTGATTCTAAGAATCAGTCGCATAGATACGACGGCCCAGATTAGGACTTTACGACGGCGTACATGGCGCTGCGCCGTCGTAAGCCCTTTGAGAATCTGGGCCTATGCTTTTTGCTATGAGCTCTGGTTGCTATGCAGCATGTTGGTTTCTATATGTTATGGTGTTAGGGAGGATGCTGGTTGCTATGAGCTACAGTTGCTAGGGAGGATGCTGGTTGCTTTGGGCTATGGTTGCTACAAGTTATGATTGCTAAGGAGGATGCTGGTTGACGTATTTTATAGTTGAAAGGGAGGATGCTTGTTGCTATGCGCTACAGTTGCTATGACGTATGGAGGATGCTGGTTGCTTTGAATACTGGGTGGTAGGAAGGATGCTGGATGCTCAGGATACCGACTGCTATAAGCGATGGATGCTGGTTGCTATAAAAACTGGTTGCTATGGAGGATGCTGGTTGCTAAATGCTATGGATACTAGGGAGGATACAGATGGTTATAAACTATGGTTGCTAGGGTGAACACTGATTGTTATGAACACTGGTTGCTAGGAGGGATACTAGTTGCTGTGAGCTACAGTTGTTAGGGAGGATGCTGGTTGCTGTGAGCTATGGTTGCTAGGAAGGACGCTGACTGCTATGAGCTTTGATTGCTAGGGAAGATGCTGGTTGCAAGGTGATTTTATTGCTAATCAGGATGTTGATTGCTATGAGTTATGGATGCTAGGGAGGATGCTGGTTGCTATGAACACTGGTTCCTATGAAGGATGCTTGTTGCTATGTGCTACTGTTGCTAGGGAGGTTGCTGGTTGGTATGAGCTACAGTTGCTAGGGTGAATTTTGGTTGCTATGTGCCATGGTTCCCAGGGAGAATTCTGGTTGTGGAAACATTAGTTGTAGGGAAGATACTTGCTACTACAAGTCCTGGTTACTGGGGAAGATGCTGGTTGCTATGATCTACGTTTGCTATGGTGGGTGCTGGTTGCTATGAACAATGGTTTCTAGGCAGGATGCTGGTTGCTATGAACATTGGTTGCTAGCAAGGATGCTAATTGCTATGAGCTATGGTTGCTAGGGGGAATGCTGATTGCTATGTGCCCTGGTTGCTAGAGTGTATGCTGCTCACTATGATCTTTGGCTGCTAATGAGGATGCTGGTTGCTATGAGCTATGGTTGCTAAGGAGAATGCTGGTCGCTATATACCCTGGTTGCTAGGGAGGATGCTAATTACTATGAGCTTTGGCTGCTAGTGGGAATGCTGGTTGCTATGAGTAACGCTTTCTATGGAACATGATGGTTGCTATCAATATTGGTTGCTAGAGAGGATGCTGGTTACTATGAGCTTTGGCTGCCAGTGGGGATGCTGGTTGCTGTGAGTTATGCTTTCTATGGAAGATGATGGTTGCTATCAATACTGGTTGCTAGAGAGGATGCTGATTGCTATGTGCTGTGGTTGCTTGGCAGGATGCTAGTAAATAGGTGCTACAGTTGCTAGGGAAGATACTGGTTAATATAAGCTACAGTTGCTAGGAAGGGTGCCGGTTGATATGTGCTCCAGTTGCTAGGGAAGATGCTGGCTGCTATAAACACTGGTTGCTAGATAGGATTCTGGTTGCTTTGTGCTATGGTTTCTAGGGATGATAGTTTGCTATAAGCTATGGTTACTAGGGAGAATGCCAGTTGCTATGAACACTGGTTACTGGGGAGTGTGCTTATTGCTATGAGTTTCAGATTTCTGTTAAATATGCTGGTTACTATGTGCTAATGTTGCTAGGGAGGATGCTGGTTGCTATGATTGCTAGAGAGGATGCTGGTTGTTATGACCAATTTTTGCTAGGGAGGATGCTGGTTGCTATGAGCGCTGGTCAATAGGCAGAATGCTGGTTGATATGTGCTACAATTTCTAGGGATGATGCTGGTTGCTATAAACTATGGTTACTAGGGAGAATGCTGGTTGATAGGGTATGCGTATTGCTATCAATTTCAGGTTTCTAGGGAGGATGCTGGATACTATGTGCTATTGTTGCTAGGGAGAATAATGGCTACTATGAGCTATGATTTCTAGAGAGGATGCTGGTTGTTATGAGCTATGGTTTCTAGGGATGTTGCTGGTTGCTATAAACTATGGTTACTGGGGAGAATGCTGGTTGTTATGAATGCCGGTTTCTAGGGAGGATGCTGGTTGCAAGAGCTATGGTTGCTAGGGAGGATGCTGGTTGTTATGAACTCTGGTTGTTAGGGAGGATGCTGGTTGTTATGAACTCTGGTTGTTAGGGAGGATGCTGGTTGTTATGAGCTATGGTTGCTAGGGGAAATGCTGGTTGTTATGAACACTGGTTGCTAGGGAGGATGCTGGTTGCTATGAATTATGGTTGCTTGGAAGGATGCTGGTTGCTATGGAGGATGATGGTTGCTATGTCCTATTGTTGCTAGGGAAAATACTGGTCGCTAGGGAGGATGCTGGTTGTTATGAACACTGGTTGCTAGGGAGGATGCTGGTTGCTATGAATTTTGGTTGCTATGCAGGATGCTGGTTGCTATGTCCTATTGTTGCTAGCGAGAATACTGGTTGCTAGGGAGGATGCTGGTTGCTATGAATTCTGGTTGCTATGTCCTATTGTTGCTAGGGAGAATACTGGTTGCTAGGGAGGATGCTGGTTGTTATGAACACTGGTTGCCAGGTAGGATGCTGGTTGTTATGAATTCTGTTTGCTAGGGAGGATGCTGGTTGCTATGAGCTACGGTTGCTAGGTAGGATGCTGGTTGTTATGAACACTGGTTGCTAGGGAAGATGCTGGTTGCTAGGTATGATGCTGGTTGTTATGAACACTGGTTGCTAGGGAGGATGCTGGTTGCTATGAATTCTGATTGCTATGGAGGATGCTGGTTGCTATGTCCTATTGTTGCTAGGGAGAATACTGGTTGCTAGGGAGGATGCTGGTTGTTATGAACACTGGTTGCTAGGTAGGATGCTGGTTGTTATGAATTCTGGTTGCTAGGGAGGATGCTGGTTGCTATGCGCTACGGTTGCTAGGTAGGATGCTGGTTGTTATGAACACTGGTTGCTAGGGAAGATGCTGGTTGGTAGGTATGATGCTGGTTGTTATGAACACTGGTTGGTAGGGAGGATGCTGGTTGCTATGAGCTACAGTTGCTAGGTAGGATGATGGTTGTTATGAACACTGGTTGGTAGGGAAGATGCTGGTTGCTATGAATTCTGGTTGCTATGAAGGATGCTGGTTGCTATGTCCTATTGTTGCTAGAGAGAATACTGGTAGCTAGGCAGGATGCTAGTAGTTATGAACACTGGTTGCTAGGTAGGATGCTGGTTGTTATGAATTCTGGTTGCTATGGAGGATGCTGGTTGCTAGGTATGATGCTGGTTGTTATGAACACTGGTTGCTAGGGAGGATGCTGGTTTCTATGAGCTACGGTTACTAGGTAGGATACTGGTTGTTATGAACACTGGTTGCTAGGGAAGATGCTGGTTGCTAGGTATGATGCTGGTTGTTATGAACACTGGTTGGTAGGGAGGATGCTGGTTGCTATGAAGGATGCTGGTTGCTAAGAGCTCTGGTTACTAGGGAGGATACTGGTTGCTAAGCTAGCTGTAGTCACTTGCTGTGTGTGTCTGAGGTTCGCCTTCAGCCTCGCCGTTGCTATGGTTTCCCCGTCTCGCAGTGCAGACGACTGAGGACGCGGCTGAGTGACGTCACGGCTGTAAGCCGCGCCGGCTGATGACGCGGAGTAGTGGCGGCGGTGGCGGGAAGATGGCGGCGGTGTGTGTAGGGGTGCGAATGATGGAGGCGATCGTGAGCGGGCTGCTGGAGAAGGAGCTGAGCGAGGGAGAGCTGGCCGAGACCATCCGGGGCCTGCGGGAGCATGGAGTGCTGCGGGGGGAGGTGAGCCGGACCGAGGGGGCTTTGTGTGACTGAACTGTCCGTGTCATGTGTGTGTGAGAGAGCAGAGGGCGGCACATGGCGGTGAGGGGACCCTCTCATCTCACTGTATATCCACTACACTGACAGACTATAGAATGGGGGGAGGAAGGACATTGTGTGACAGGAAAAACTTCCCATATCAACACCACACTGACCCAGAGACTTAATAGACGTGTGCTGCCAGGAAGTGTAATGTGTATCAAGGAAAACCTTCCCCTACCAGGCTTATCCCATGTGTGGTGTCAGGAAGTGTAATGTGTATCCAGGAAAACCTTCCTCCACCACAATGACCACCATAACTTATGTGTATCCAGGAAATCTTCCCCCTTCTGGTATTTGGCTGAACCAGGGACTCCGTGAGAAGACATGATGGATGTGTGGTGACATGTGTGTCCAGGAAACCATTCCTCCACCAGGACCAGACTCCTCCACTAATGTAATAGACAGGACATCAAGAAATTACTTAACCACTTGCTTGCTGGGCACTTTCACCCCCTTCCTGCCCAGATCAATTTTCAGCTTTCGACGCTGTCACTCTTTGAATGACAATTGCGCGGTCGTGCAACGCTGTACCCAAATGACATTTTTATCCCTTTCTTTTGGTGGTATTTGAAAAAAAAAGAGAAAAGACAGAACATTTAAAAAAATAAAAAGACAAAACCGTTTTATATTTTGCTCTAAAATTTTGAAAACGGGTCATTTTTTCTCCTTCATTGATGTACGCTGATGAGGCTGTACTGACGGGCACCGATAGGGTGCACTGATGAGGTGGCACTGGTAGGTGGCAGTGATGGGCACTGGTAGGTGGCACTGATTGGCACCACTGGTGGGCATTGATAGGTGGCACTGAGATACACTGGTGGGTACTGATATGCACTGTGGGCACTGGCAGGCATTGTTAGGTGGCACTGATATACACTGGTGGGTACTGATATGCACTGGTGGGCACAGATGAGGTGGCTGTTCCTCCTCGGGACCGATGTCCCTTACACAGAAGCCGGTGATCGGCTTTTTTCTTTTCTCCTCAAGCTGTCAGCGTGAGGGGGGGGGGGGGGGAACCTGATTAATGATCTTCTGTTTACATCATGTGATCAGCTGTCATTGGCTGACAGCTGATCATGTGCTAAGGGGCCGGAATCGGTTAAAGTGGAACTCCACCCTAAAGGGGAAGTTCTGCTTGAAGTTCTCCTCCCACATTTGGAATGCCATTATTTTTTTGGGGGGAGGGGGGGCCACATAGTTTTGACAGGTACCCACTCAAATCGCCTAGACCAGGGTAGGCAACCTCGGCACTTTAGCTGTGGTGAAACTACAAATCCCATAATGCCTCTGCCTCTAGGCGTCATGCCTGTGATTGTCAGTGTCTTGCAATGCCTCATGGGACTTGTAGTTTCTCCACAGCTGGAGGGCAGAGTTTGCCTATCCCTGGCCCTAAACAATCTGAGCAGACCCCCCCCCCCCCCCCAACCACATACACAACGCGACAATTCACATTGCTGGCTGTGAAACCACAAGCAGTATAGCTTACTGCCCACAGTTAGGATGCCGGCTGGAACTGGCTCGGCTGAGGACAGTGCTGGATCCTAGGACAGGGGAGTGCCTGTTTATTACCCACTTGCCCACAGTATATAAACGTCATTACTTTGATGTTGAATATCAGTGTTATTGCAGTAGCTAGCTCTCATAACCTGATATCGCTATTTACTATGGGCAATTCTCTACGGGCGGATTGGCCGTGGGAGAGGGGCCCCCTCCCGGTTGTTTCCGAGCTTTCAGGAGCTGTTAGTAAAGCTTGGAAGCGATCCGGGGCAAGCCAATGGCTAGGCAGGAAGTTAAGTGAGAGCAAGGTGGCTCCCACTCGGCTCTATGCCCTTGGAGGACCGGAACGACCTCTGACATCACTTCTGGCTCTCGGGCATAACCAAATTTTTTTTTTTTTAGAGTGAAGACTGCATTTTTTTTTCTTTCGCTTTTAATGGTAAAGGGGAGATCTGAGGTCTTATTGACTCCGGATCTCTCAATAAAGAGGACCTGTCATTCTTATTTCTATTACATGGGATATTTACATTCCTTGTAATAGGAATAAAAGTCATAAAAAAATAAAATAAAGGGATAGTGTAAAAATAAAAAGTAAAAAACATTTTTTAAAGTGCCCCATTCCTCCGTGGTAGTTCATTGATTCTTCTTGTCAGTGTGCTTGCCCGTATGGTTTGTACAGGTACACTGACAGGTCTGCAGGAGACTCGCATCGCACCAGCGATCTGCTGATCTGACAGCCAGGCGGTGGCTTTCTTATTGTGACTGAAAGTCATACGATGTCCTGTCAGGAAGCATCGGCCAAGGGGCTGTGTAGGGGCACGATCTGTCACTTGCTGTGTCCACCAGACATAGCCAATGACTGATCAGAATACTGGCTCCCTGCCGGGAACTATGTGACCACCACCATGAATCCCAGCAGGTCACATGACAGTAAAGATTTTAATTCAAACCCCCCCACCCCATGATCTTAACACAACATTTCCCTGATTCAGGGCATACATTTTGTTCTTTTAGATCAAAGGAATAAACTTGGGTCTGTAAATGAAGTCCGTTTACCTAAACTAAACCTTTTTTTTGACACTTGTTGCTTACAAGTTTAAATCAGTATTTTTTGCTAGAAAATTACTTCGAACCCCCAAACTTAAGTTAGCCCACTTTTTTTGTATAATGTGAAAGATGATGTTACACCATGAGAAGCTTGAGAGAATCGTGATCTTTTATTATATTCTATATATAGAATATTCTATTCTAAGCAAAAAAAAAAATCATGATTCTCATTTTATTCAGAATCATGCAGCTCTACATGACAGTTGTACACAATGGATGGCTTCCTTTCATGCAATCCATTGTGTTGCTAGCTGTGATTGGTCAATTTGATAACATGGTGCAGACAGGGCAAATCGCAGCCCATCTGTACCATGTGATTTGCTTTGACCAATCGCCTCTAATCACAACAAAACTGACTGAATGATAAAGCTTCATTCAGTTAAATGCTTGCTGTTAGCAATGTAATTCACCGCTATAAGCAATCATGTGTCAAAAAAAAGAAGAATCCTGATCACTTCTCCAGAGCAGTACAATGTTACTATGATAACATGTTCTGGTCACAATTAAAAAAAAAAAAAAAAAAAGTGAAAAAATGACAACTTAAAAAACCCCGCCATTCCTCTTACTAAATACACTGGACTATCTACTTTCCAAAAAGAGGGTTATTTGTACTGTCCTGACATTTTAGGGCCTCAAGAAATTAGATCATAAGCCTGGTGAAAAATAAGTTATCCTGGATCATGATCCATAAATGCCTTTCAGCAATATTGCTTGACAAACACGCTTAGTTTGACAAAGTTTGGAAGCTCCTTTGTCTGTTATTTCCTCAACATTTTCTTTCTTTTATTAGTTCCTTTTGATCCATCCGTGAGCTATAGAATAAGAAACTGTATCCTACAAGTGAAGTGTGGGAGGGAGATGTGACAACATTTTGAAGGCCATTATGGCTTTCTTTATTACCCTTTCACCCCTGTTGGGTTCATAACTCATGGGGGATCTATGCGATGGATTTATGGTCTTGTTAACACATATTCCCTCTCTCTTTTCATATTCAGGAGTGACAGGGGACATGGGCACAGAATATACTCTTTCTTTATATCCTTATTATTAAAGTGGTTGTATAGTCCCCTAACAATTTCTTATTTTTTGGTCACCGAGGTAGCTGACATGTTGCCTCGGCGTGTCTTCCGGGTATCGCGGCTCCAGCGCTGAGTTGTTGGAGCCGCATGTGCGCGGGAGACTTCTTTCAGGCAAGATCCGGAGTCTGCCGGGCCTTAAGCCTTGAATCCCCTGTGCGCATGCGTCACTGCAGTCAGCGGCTCATTGCAAGGGGAATATCTCCTAAACTGTGAAGGTTTAGGAGATATTATTTTTACCTACAGGTAAGCCTTATTATAGGCTTACCTGTAGATAAAAGTTAAAAACTTGACTATACAACCACTTTAAATATTTAACGATAACTCCTTGAGCTAAGCTCTCTTTTTACAATCTCTCCTTAATGATTTAACTTGACAGATAGTAAAAATTCTAAATAGGCAAAGAGGAAAAATGCCTGTAAACAAAACATGGCTTAATGCGAGTTACTGTGTTTAGCCTAGTTTAGAAGCGCTTGAAATGCCTCTAAACTCTGCTTCGGAACCCATTTTTTTGCGTTCCAATAAAGCCTCTAAACTCAACTGCCTAGAAATGACTGTAAATGACCCTGTGTACATGTACTGATAAGCAGAGGTGCGCATCTTCACTGGCCTCACGATTCGATTCAATCACGATGATCATGTCAACGATTACGATGCATCACGTTTACTGCGCACGGTTTTCATAAAAAAAATTCAAGCAGTCAGGAGAACTCCATTTATTTTATTTTATCTGTTCTTAAAAAAATGAAGAGAACACTCCCTGCATGCAGCAAAGTCTAAACACAGCAGTCAACCACTTAGAGGAGCTCCAGGCTCCCCCCAAAATACTCCAGGAGATGGTCAGGGACTTCAGAAATGCTACAGGAGATGGTCAGGGACTGCAGACATGCTACAGGAGATGGTCAGGGACTGCAGACATGCTACAGGAGATGGTCAGGGACTGCAGACATGCTACAGGAGATGGTCAGGGACTGCAGACATGCTACAGGAGATGGTCAGGGACTGCAGACATGCTACAGGAGATGGTCAGGGACTGCAGACATGCTACAGGAGATGGCCAGGGACTGCAGACATGCTACAGGAGATGGCCAGGGACTGCAGACATGCTACAGGAGATGGTCAGGGACTGCAGACATGCTACAGGAGATGGTCAGGGACTGCAGACATGCTACAGGAGATGGTCAGGGACTGCAGACATGCTACAGGAGATGGTCAGGGACTGCAGACATGCTACAGGAGATGGTCAGGGACTGCAGACATGCTACAGGAGATGGCCAGGGACTGCAGACATGCTACAGGAGATGGTCAGGGACTGCAGACATGCTTCAGGAGATGGTCAGGGACTGCAGACATGCTACAGGAGATGGCCAGGGACTGCAGACATGCTACAGGAGATGGCCAGGGACTGCAGACATGCTACATGAGATGGTCAGGGACTGCAGACATGCTACAGGAGATGGTCAGGGACTGCAGACATGCTACAGGAGATGGTCAGGGACTGCAGACATGCTACATGAGATGGTCAGGGACTGCAGACATGCTACAGGAGATGGTCAGGGACTGCAGACATGCTACAGGAGATGGCCAGGGACTGCAGACATGCTACAGGAGATGGCCAGGGACTGCAGACATGCTACAGGAGATGGCCAGGGACTGCAGACATGCTACATGAGATGGTCAGGGACTGCAGACATGCTACAGGAGATGGTCAGGGACTGCAGACATGCTACAGGAGATGGTCAGGGACTGCAGACATGCTACAGGAGATGGTCAGGGACTGCAGACATGCTACAGGAGATGGCCAGGGACTGCAGACATGCTACATGAGATGGCCAGGGACTGCAGACATGCTACATGAGATGGTCAGGGACTGCAGACATGCTACAGGAGATGGTCAGGGACTGCAGACATGCTACAGGAGATGGTCAGGGACTGCAGACATGCTACAGGAGATGGTCAGGGACTGCAGACATGCTACAGGAGATGGCCAGGGACTGCAGACATGCTACAGGAGATGGCCAGGGACTGCAGACATGCTACATGAGATGGCCAGGGACTGCAGACATGCTACATGAGATGGTCAGGGACTGCAGACATGCTACAGGAGATGGCCAGGGAACTGTAACTGTATCTGTGCAGCCGCTGCATCCTAATGAATGGGGATGCACAGAACACCTGTACAGAACGAGGCCATAGCATATTCATGTCTGGAATCTACTGGATCACCATTTTCCTGTGCATTTGAGTAGACCTTTGTTGTGAATATAATTTCATTTAAGGCCAACCATTGACAGTTCTAATCTCGGCTGGTTCAGTAGGGACAGGCCAAAATTGGCACCAACTATGGGCAGACTGTACCCAAGTCGACCCATCAATCAACTCGGGTACGACCCGCATGTTGGATTTTTATGTGCAATTATTTCCAGCAGCTATATTATCCACTAGTAATAATTGTAGTGTTTGAGTAGGTCTGCAGGAGGGATTTCCACATCACAAATAACTGTTCATGGGGGAATTTTATTTTTATTTATTTTTTTACTTTTTCCTGCAACCAGTAGTTGCAGGGAAATAAAATCGCATCATCTATGGAAGGCAGCTTCAGGTCAGGTAGAGCCAGACTGCAAATGTTTACTGCTTCTAAATGATTTTATGATGGCCATTTAGCAGTCTCTGGCATTGTGGAGGTTTATAACTATTATTGCTCTGGACTGCCAGGCTTCTGCCAAGTGCTGTTTACAGTGGGCTTCATTAGAGAACATTTGAGTATTTGCAAACCCTAAAGCCTACTACACACGGGCCTAATGGGTGGTCAATGGCTGAGAGCGTTGATGGGCATGTTTTGGGGGGGGGGCCCCCCCCCCCCCCTGTTAGAACACAAAGGCACAGTAGAGGAGATCGCTGTACATCGGAACGAAAAAAAATACTACTGGTATGTACGATGCTTAAGTGTGCTTTGTGCATTCCACCTGGGTCTGCTGTATAGTTTTTTTTTCAGTGACCTGCAGACCACCCACTGCAGATATACTGTGGCATGGTGGCTGCTCTGCCAGATCACGTACCCAATTCATGACGGGTCTGAGGCACACATGCATGCCACCGCTAGCCTGCTCCCACTGTGGTCCCAGCAGTGGGTACAGCCGACTTAAGAGCCCTTTCGCACTGCCAGCGCCCAGGCGATAAATTGCCTATAGTTTTAGCGGGGCTTTACAGTCGTTTTTGGGTGCTAGCGGGCACTTTTTAACCCCCGCTAGCAGCGGAATAAAGGGGTAAAGGCGCCCGCAAAGCAACGCTGCAGAGGCCCTTTGCAGGTGCTTCAGTGGCGCTGCCCATTGATTTCAATGGGCAGGGGCGCTTTAGGAGTGGTGTATTCACTGCTCCTAAAGTGCCTCAAAGAAGCTGCAAGCTGAAATAACATGAACTGCATTGGTGCATTCACACAATGTCACAGTAATCATGAGATAAAACAAAGTTCATGAATATTCCTTTATCCCATTGTTTTGCAAATCTACGTACACTACAAACTGTATGATTGAATTGGTTCTCATATCGCTCTTTCAGTTACCTGACAGCTTACAGGTGAAACTCGAAAAATTAGAATATCGTGCAAAAGTTCATTTATTTCACTAATGCAACTTAAAAGGTGAAAGTAATATATGAGATAAACTCATTACATGCAAAGCGAGATAGTTCAAGCCGTGATTTGTCATAATTGTGATGATTATGGCTTACAGCTCATGAAACCCCAAATCCACAATCTCAGAAAATTAGAATATTACATGCAATCAATAAAACAAGGACTGAACATTATCTGACCTGTGAAAAGTAGAAGCATGCATATGTACTCAGTACTTGGTTTGGGCCCCTTAATGCGGCGTGGCATGGAAGCAATCACCCTGTGGCACTCCTGAGGTGTTATGGAAGACCAGGATGCTTCAATAGTGGCCTTCAGCTCTTCTGCATTGTTGGGTCTCATGTCTCTCATCTTTCTCTTGGCAATGCCCCATATATTCTCTATCATAGATTCTCTATGGGGTTCAGGTCAGGCGAGTTTGCTGGCCAATCAAGCACAGTAATCCCACTGTCATTGAACCAGGTTTTGGTGCTTTTGGCAGTGTGGGCAGGTGCCAAGTCCTGCTGGAAAATGAAGTCAGCATCCCCATAGAGCTCGTCTGTGGAAGGAAGCATGAAGTGCTCCAAAATCTCCTGGTAGACGGCTGCGGTGACCCCGGACTTAATGAAGCACAGAGGACCAACATCAGCAGATGACACGGCTCCCCAAATCACCACAGACTGTGGAAACTTCACATTGGACTTCAAGCATCTTGCAGTGTGTTCCTCTCCATTCTTCCTCCATACTCCGGCTCCTTGGTTTCCAAATGAGATGCAAAATTTCCTCTCATCAGAAAAGAGGACTTTGGACCCCTGAGAACAGACCAGGTTTGTTTTTCTTTAGCCCAGGTAAGACGCTTCTGACGTTGTTTGTTGTTCAGGAGGCTTGACAAGAGGAATACGACATTTGAAGCCCATGTCCAGGATCCGTCTGTGTGTGGTGGCTCTTGATGCACTGACTCCAGCCTCAGTCCACTCCTTGTGAAAGTCCCCAACACTTTTGTATGGCCTTTTCCTGACAATCCTCTCCAGGCTGTGGTCATCCCTGCTGCTTGCGCACCTTTTTCTTCCACACTTTTCCCTTCCACATAACTTTCTATTAATGTGCTTTTATACAGCACTTTGGGAGCATCCAACCTATTTTGCAATTACCTTTTAAGGCTTTCCCTCCTTATGGAGGGTGTCAATGATGTTTTTCTGCACAACTGTCAGTCTTTCCCATGATTGTGATTCCTACTGAACCAGACTGAGACAATTTAAAGGCTCAGGAACCCTTTGCAGGTGTTATGGCTTAATTATCTGATTAGAGTGGGACACTTTGGGCCAGATTCACAAACGAGATACGACGCCGTATCTACTGATACGCCGTCGTATCTCTGTTTCTAACTATGCGACTGATTCATAGAATCAGTTACGCATAGCTAGCCTTAAGATCCGACAGGTGTAATGGACTTACACTGTCGGATCTTAGGATGCAGTACCGCCGCCGCCGCTGGGGGGAGTTCTCGTCGTAAACCAGCGTCGGGTATGCAAATTGGCACTTACGGAGATCCACAAAGCTTTTTCCCTCCGTTAAGTCGGCGTAAGTGTTAGTTTGCCCCCCCGCTAGTGGCAGAGAAAGGGTTAAAACTACCACAAAGCGCCTCTGCAGGTGGTATAGCCGTGGTGCTATTGATTTCAATAGGCAGGAGCGGTATACTCACCGCTCCAAAGATGCTGCTACCAGAACTTTTATTACCTTCCTGCTAGCGCACCACTCCAGTGTGAAAGCCCACAGGGCTTCACACTGGAGTGACAGCAGCGACTGTTTCAGGTCGCTTTGCAGGTGCTATTTTTAGCGTTCTAGCACCTGAAAAGTGACCCAGTGTGAAAGGGGTCTTAAAGTGTTAATAAACTCAGGACCCTGCATTCACTATATCTGATCTCCCACAGAACATGGAAATGCAATGATTTGAGTAATTATATACAGCTATAATACCTTTTCTCATCAGCAGTATATAGCAGTCCTATGATTTTTGTCAGTTCCTGGTGAAGCTTGTAGAAGGAGTTTTCATACTGCACTGAGCTATCCTATGAGTCGGCAGAACTCCTGACCCTCTGTCTGGACAGTGCTGATTGGCCCTGTGCTGATCACATGCTACCTCCTCTAGGGATACTCGACAAACTGAGCATGTGCAGCCTGACTCCAAAGGCTTTGTCTTATCCAGACATGTCCAGGGAGACATAGGAGGGGAGGATCTGTGCATGCACGATCAAGCGGCCTTTTTACACAATGTGGAGGATTAACCCCTTAGGTTCCACAGTGAGTATAACAAGCATGCTTTACTGCATATACAGACTGATTTTACTGTTGTGGGTTTGTCATCCTGATGTTTCTAATAGTTACATTATCTAGGAAAATGTCAGGATCCGGAGGGATCATGGCTACCAGAATTGTGTATCTACAAACCAGATCTACAGCAATAAAGTTGGGATTTAATTTGTTGATGGTTTAAAAAAAAATCAACCTGCTTGGGTTTTAACAAAATAAAAAATAAAATAAAGTGCCGACTCATAGCAACCCAAATGTGGGTATTCATCTAAATGGCACCTATGTGGTGCCGGCAAATATCATTAACCTGAATGATCACTTTTGCATAGAGGATGGTTGAATTTGATTAACCATTGTTGGGCTAATGTGTTGCTTCTTGTGTTTTATCATTTAGGGTTCCTCTGCTTCCTTTCCAAGTCTCCTGGCTAGCTGTAACTCTCGGTTGGTGTCGGCTGCTACCAGGTACAGAAGTCCAACTTCCTTTTTTTTCCCCACGATGAAGCACATTGTTTTTGATCCTGTTGCATGTTCTCATTTGCATGTTTTCTTTTTGAGACTTTTACTGTGGACAGGTGGTACAGCCAGGCTCAGCAACGTAAATATACATTGCTAAGCACATGCGCACTGTTGCGCCACTCCCGTAACCGTTGTGTCCACAAGACACAATGTATTGCAAAGCCCCAGTACTCAGCCGCGGCTGAGGGTTCATGTGATCTCTGTGATCACAATGTCAACAAAGCTGTTATGAATACATTTAATTCATAACAGCTGTGGTTCCTATAGTGATGCTGTGATTGTCCCACAGCTATCACATGGTACCTGGGCCAATCACATCACCCTGTACTGTGTGATAGCTGTCAGCCAATCACAGTATCACTGGAGTTGGCACAGCTGATATAAATGAAATATATTCATGACCGATCAAACGATTGCTGTTGCAGTGATAATCACAATGTGTGTATAAATGTATACTAATATGTTCACACAAACATTTTTTTAAAATAATAATCTGTCCCTTCATTAACGACCCATCCTGTAGGGAAAGGTTTCTTAGCACTATTCACCCTCTGTTTTCCATCACTACCATCTGTTACCACCAACTTTCAGGTTGAAAATGGCCAGCAATCGTTCAACTCCTTCCTGTGAACACAGACCGTCATAGCGGACGGGTCAAACGAGACAGAATTCAGATATGTTTTTTAGAGAGTTTTTAAAAAATGTTTGCAAAAAAAATAAATCAATTTCTTTTTATTTACTGTTTCAAATGTATTACAATAGATGTAAGTCAATAAGAATAAATGAACCTTTACAGTTCAACTCAAAACGGTCATTAACCACTTAAGGACCGCCTCCTGCACATATACATCGGCAGAATGTCACGGCTGGGCACAAGCACGTACCTGTACATCCTCTTTAAGTGCCCAGTCGCGGGCGCGCCCCCTGGTCCGAAACTCTGTGACCGCCGCTGGAGTCCCGCAATCGGTCCCCGGAGCGAAAGAACGAGGAGTGCTGTGTGTAAACACAGCTTCCCCGTTCTTCACTGTGTCGCTGTCATTGATCGTGTGTTCCCTGATATAGGGAAGCATGATCAATTATTATTATTATTATTATTATTATTATTATTATACAGGATTTATATAGCGCCAACAGTTTACGCAGCGCTTTACAACATCAGGGAAGACATTATAGTTACAGTACAATTTAATACAGGAATGATCAGAGGGCCCTGCTCGTTAGAGCTTACAATCTAGAAGGGAGGGTGAAGTGGAACAGAGGGTAGTAGATGTGGGGGGTGATCAGGTGGGCAAAGTTAAAATACAGTTGTTAGATGTGGGTAGGATAGGCTTCTCTGAAGAGGAGGGTTTTCAGGGATCCTCGAAAAGCTGAAAGAGAAGGAGATAGACGGATAGTTTGGGGTAAGGAGTTCCATAGGCTTGGAGAGGCTCTGGAAAAGTCCTGTAGACGAGCATGGGAAGAGGTGATGAGAGAGCTAGAGAGCAGGAGGTCTTGAGAAGAACGAAGAGAGCGATTAGGTTGGTATTTGGAGACAAGGTCAGTGATGTAGCAGGGGGCAGAATTGTGGATGGCTTTGTAGGTTGTAGTTAGTATTTTGAATTTAATTCGTTGGGCGAGCGGAAGCCAGTGGAGGGATTGACAGAGAGGAGTAGCAGAGACAGAGCGGTTGGTAAGGTGAATAAGTCTGGCCGCGGCATTCATGATGGATTGAAGGGGGGTTAGAGTATGCAGCGGTAAGCCAATGAGAAGGGAATTGCAGTAATCAAGGCGAGAGATGACCAGGGAGTGAATTAAGAGCTTTGTGGCGTCATTGGTTAGAAAGGGGCGTATTTTGGAGATGTTGCGGAGGTTGAGGCGGCAAGATTTGGACAGTGATTGAACGTGAGGCTTAAAGGAGAGTTCAGAGTCCAGGACTACACCTAGGACCTTGGCATGTGGGGATGGGCTGATAGTTGTGCCATCAATTTTGACAGAGAGATCAGGGGAAGAGGCACGTGGGGGAGGGAAAATGATAAGTTCGGTTTTGGATAGGTTGAGTTTAAGGAAATGACGTGACATCCAAAGTGATATATCTGATAGTAAATTAGTGATACGTGAGGAAAATGAAGGAGTGAGTTGAGGGGCAGAGAAATAGATTTGAGTGTCATCAGCGTAGAGGTGGTATTGGAAGCCATGGGAGGCTATCAGCTGACCCAGGGAGGAGGTGTAGATTGAAAATAGGAGGGGTCCAAGAACAGAACCTTGGGGGACCCCAACTGAGAATGGTAGAGGAGAGGAGGAAGTAGAGTTGTAAGTAACACTGAAGGTGCGGTTGGATAAGTAGGTAGAGAACCAGCGAAGAGTAAAGTCACAGAGACCAAAGGTGTGGAGTTTTTTGAGGAGGAGTGGGTGGTCAACCGTATCGAAGGCGGCAGAGAGGTCCAGGAGTAGGAGCACAGAATAGTGTCCTTTAGTTTTGGCCGTTAGTATATCGTTTGTTAGTTTTAGGAGAGCAGTTTCAGTGGAATGTTGAGGACGAAATCCAGACTGAAGGGGATCAAGAAGGTTATTGTCAGCAAGGTGGACGCTCAGTCGGTTGTAGACTAGACGTTCAAGGAGTTTGGATAAAAAGGGGAGCAAGGAGATGGGGCGTAGGTTGTCAGGATTGGATGGGTCCAGTGAGGGCTTTTTAAGTATGGGGCTGACTAGTGCATGTTTCAAAGAGTTAGGGAAGATGCCAGAAGAGAGGGAGAGATTGAAGATGTGGGTAAGAGAGTGTAGAATAGAGCAAGAGGGTGAACGTAGCATTTGTGAGGGAACAGGATCCAGAGCGCAGGTGGTAAGATGGACATTGGTTAGTAATTTAGCGACCTCCTCTGTAGTGGTGGGGTTGAATGAGGGAAGTAGTGACTGTACCTGTGTGCATGAGGTGTGAGGTTTGGAGGATGTCTGAACAGTAGAGATCTCCTTGCGAATTGTATCAATCTTCTGTTTGAAGTGATTGGCAATCTCCTGGGCGTTGATTGAGTTAGTGGGTGGAGGCAGTGGAGGACGAAGGAGAGAGTTGAAGGCAGAGAAGAGTTGACGGGGACGGGATGATAGGTTTTTAATGAGGGTGATGAAGTAAGTCTGCTTGGCAGCGAGGAGGCTGGAATTGTATTTTTGGAGGGCAGATTTATACTGGACGAAGTCTTCCTGGGACTTAGTCTTGCGCCACTGGCGCTCGAGAGCACGGTTGTGTTTTTTCAGACTTCTAGTATCATCAGTTTGCCAGGGTTGAAGGGGGCGGGGTCTTATTCTGCGTGTGGTGAGGGGGGCCAGTCTGTCCAGTGATGCTAGAAGTGAAGTGTTGTAGACAGAAGTGGCTAGGTCGGTGCAGGACAGGGGTGCAATTTTGTCATAGAGGTGGTCAGTCACAGAGTGTAGAAGAGAAGGGTTGATATGCTGAAGGTTTCTACGAGTGACTGTTAGGTATTTGGAGGGAGAGGAGACGGAGGAGAGGGAGAGAGTGAAATTAATAAGGTGGTGATCAGAGAGGGGGTAAGGATCGATGGAGAGGTTGCATGGAGTGCATAGGTGGGAAAAAACAAGGTCAAGGGTATTGCCTTCAGAGTGAGTAGGCGCATGTATCCATTGCTTCAGGTCAAAAGAGGAGGTTAGACTGAGAAGTTTGGAAGTTGCATGAGTGTTAGCATTAGTAGGGATGTTGAAGTCGCCAAGAATAATTGTGGGGATTTCAGAAGAGAGAAAGTAGGGTAGCCAGGCAGAGAAGTCATCAAGAAAGGAGGATACTGGACCGGGGGGGCGGTAGATCACAGCTATCCTTAGAGAAACTGGGGAGAAGAGACGAATGCAATGCGCCTCAAATGAGGAGAGTGACAGAGAGGGAGGTGGGTGAAGTACCTGAAAGGTGCTATGTGGGGCTAAAAGGATTCCAACACCCCCTCCTTTGCGTCCACTGGGTCTGGGGGAGTGAGTCCAAAGAAGACCACCGTGGGATAGAGCAGCAGAAGAAGCAGTGTCGGATTCGTGAAGCCAGGTTTCAGTGATGGCGAGTAGATGAAATGAGTTTGCGATAAAGAGATCGTGGAGGGATGTGAGTTTGTTACAGACAGAGCGAGTGTTCAAAATGGCGCAGGAGAAAGGGAGTCTGGTCATGGGAAGAAGAGAAATGGGAACTAGATTGTGTGCATTGCGGCTGCACCCAGAGGGTGTAGGGTAATGGGTGCGTTGAGCACAGTTGGATGAAGGAGGTCCAGGGTTTGGGGAGATATCACCAGAGGATAGGAGAAGCAGGAGGGTGAGGGAGGTAATGTGGGAGTGCGATTTATATGAGTGGACCTGCCCCAGTGATTTGGAGCATTGGGCGTTTGACTTTAGAATTAGCATGAGTTGGTGAGTGCAGTAATAAGGAGAGGACAGAAGTGAGGGCGATATATAGAGGGTGTAGGGTGGACCAGAGGGGTGACTGGAAGAAAGTTTGAGGATAGAAGACACAACTGTCAGAAGGAGTGGTAGAGAGTGCATTTTCGAAGGGAAAGAATGTGAATTTAAAAAAAAAAATTTTTTATATATATACCTGGATCATGAACAGCAAACTAAAAGTTTGTTTTGCTTTGTGCAACCGCTGAAGTGCATAGGCAGAAGTGTTTCCACTTATAGAATAGCCCCACTTGAAAAAGAGCCCCAGGCGCAATGAGCCCCCTGCTAATGCTTCCCCCTAAAGGATGCTTACATTTATACTGACAGAGATAGGGGGTGGGTGCATTTCAATTAGCTAATCAGGAGGTAATAAATGTATGCTGATCAACAGGGCAGAATTCTTAGTTCAAAAACAGATCAGCAAGAGGGCAATAAAATGAATGGGCCATGATTAGGGTAAGTCAGAGGAGATGATAAAGCATTGTAAGGTGGACAGATCTACAGAGGGTTAAGCAAAAATAACATGCCAGTATTATCAAATAGACATAAACAAAACAGACATCAATGTTTCAAATTCTGGGTGGATCTCAGACAGCTGAAACATACCATAGACATTTAAACTAGAGAAAACACATCCGTTTTCAATTCTGGGTGGATCTCAGACAGCTGAAACATACCATAGACATTTAAACTAGAGAAAACACATCCGTTTTCAATTCTGGGTGGATCTCAGACAGCTGAAACATACCATAGACATTTAAACTAGAGAAAACACATCCGTTTTCAATTCTGGGTGGATCTCAGACAGCTGAAACATACCATAGACATTTAAACTAGAGAAAACACATCCGTTTTCAATTCTGGGTGGATCTCAGACAGCTGAAACATACCATAGACATTTAAACTAGAGAAAACACATCCGTTTTCAATTCTGGGTGGATCTCAGACAGCTGAAACATACCATAGACATTTAAACTAGAGAAAACACATCCGTTTTCAATTCTGGGTGGATCTCAGACAGCTGAAACATACCATAGACATTTAAACTAGAGAAAACACATCCGTTTTCAATTCTGGGTGGATCTCAGACAGCTGAAACATACCATAGACATTTAAACTAGAGAAAACACATCCGTTTTCAATTCTGGGTGGATCTCAGACAGCTGAAACATACCATAGACATTTAAACTAGAGAAAACACATCCGTTTTCAATTCTGGGTGGATCTCAGACAGCTGAAACATACCATAGACATTTAAACTAGAGAAAACACATCCGTTTTCAATTCTGGGTGGATCTCAGACAGCTGAAACATACCATAGACATTTAAACTAGAGAAAACACATCCGTTTTCAATTCTGGGTGGATCTCAGACAGCTGAAACATACCATAGACATTTAAACTAGAGAAAACACATCCGTTTTCAATTCTGGGTGGATCTCAGACAGCTGAAACATACCATAGACATTTAAACTAGAGAAAACACATCCGTTTTCAATTCTGGGTGGATCTCAGACAGCTGAAACATACCATAGACATTTAAACTAGAGAAAACACATCCGTTTTCAATTCTGGGTGGATCTCAGACAGCTGAAACATACCATAGACATTTAAACTAGAGAAAACACATCCGTTTTCAATTCTGGGTGGATCTCAGACAGCTGAAACATACCATAGACATTTAAACTAGAGAAAACACATCCGTTTTCAATTCTGGGTGGATCTCAGACAGCTGAAACATACCATAGACATTTAAACTAGAGAAAACACATCCGTTTTCAATTCTGGGTGGATCTCAGACAGCTGAAACATACCATAGACATTTAAACTAGAGAAAACACATCCGTTTTCAATTCTGGGTGGATCTCAGACAGCTGAAACATACCATAGACATTTAAACTAGAGAAAACACATCCGTTTTCAATTCTGGGTGGATCTCAGACAGCTGAAACATACCATAGACATTTAAACTAGAGAAAACACATCCGTTTTCAATTCTGGGTGGATCTCAGACAGCTGAAACATACCATAGACATTTAAACTAGAGAAAACACATCCGTTTTCAATTCTGGGTGGATCTCAGACAGCTGAAACATACCATAGACATTTAAACTAGAGAAAACACATCCGTTTTCAATTCTGGGTGGATCTCAGACAGCTGAAACATACCTGTAAAGAGACAGAGAAGAATTCTTCAGACAAGTGCATAGGCAGAAGTGTTTCCACTTATAGAATAGCCCCACTTGAAGAAGAGCCCCAGGCGCAATGAGCCCCCTGCTAATCAATGATGTCACACGTCCAGCCCCGCCCCCCTACAGTTAGAAACACATATGAGGTCACACTTAACCCTTTAGCACACCCTAGTGGTTAACTCCCAAACTGCAATTGTAATTTTCACAGTAAACAATGCATTTTTATAGCATTTTTTTGCTGTGAAAATGACAATTGTCCCAAAAAATTGTCAAAATTGTCCGATGTGTCCGCCATAATGTCGCGGTCACGAAAAAAATTGCTGATCGCGGCCATTTAGTAGTAAAAAAAAAATTATTAATAAAAATTCAATAAATCTATCCCCTATTTTGTAAACACTATACATTTTGCGCAAACCAATTGATAAACGCTTATTGTGATTTTTTTTTTTAACCAAAAATAGGTAGAAGAATTCGTATCGCCCTAAACTGAGGAAAAAAAGTTTTTTTATATATTTTTGGGGGGTATTTATTCTAGCAAAAAGGAAAAAATATTGCATTTATTTCAAAATTGTCGCTCTATTTTTGTTTATAGCGCAAAAAAAAAAAAACGCAGAGGTGATCAAATACCACCAAAAGGAAGCACTATTTGTAGGAAAAAAAGGACGGCACTTTTGTTTGGGAGCCAGGTCGCACGACCGCGCAATTGTCGGTTAAAGCGACGCAGTGCCGAATCGCAAAAACTGGCCGGGTCCTTTACCTGCATTTTGATCCGGGTATCAAGTGGTTAATGAGCAAACACCCACAAAAACTGTTGGTGTGAAGGTCAGCTCACAAAGGACCATCTCAATACCTAGACTGAGGGTTGCTATTCCTAAATTGATGGATTGTAAATGTAAGATGACTCGTTCCTGTGGTTCCTGTGGCTTCTGTGGCATTATTATTATTATTATTATTTTTTTTTTAAAGTTGTCATTGTTTTTCAGGATCGAGGGCTTATCTCTCTTGTCCTTGGTTGTTGAAGAATCTCCTACAGATATATTCCAGCAGCATTGTATCTCCTGGATTCGCAGCGTCTTGCAGGTCATACAGGTGAGATTCCATATTGATGTCTAACAAACCCATAAAGGTGTGATAATCAGGTGTCCACAAACTTTTGGCCATATAAGAGTGTACAGTATATGCTGAGGAGGGTAGCAATAAAGTGGAGCTTTGCTCTCCCAATCAACATTGATTATTCTTAATCCTCCTGCTGCTAGCATTGGGAAACGGATATAAAAGTCTAAAACAAGTAAATATACTTTCCTATTACTTTAGTTACGTCCTGGTTTCTTGCCTAGGCAAATGATGTCCTATATCCCAGGAGTCTTCAGGAGGGGAGAAGGGATTTTCTCAGCAAAGCACACCCTCCTGAATGCTTGATCTGCCCTCAGCCAGAAACTCTAGGGGTTGTTTTTCATAGTGTTTTTTCAACAAAATGAAGCCTAGAGACGTGGATGGATGGGAGTGTTTGCAATGAATAGTAAAAAAGAATTAACCAATTTATTACTGGGCACTTAAACCCCCTTCGTGTCCAGACCAGCTTTTAGCGCTGACGCATTTTGAATGACAATTGCGCGGTCATACAACACTGTACCCAAATTATATTTTTATCATTTTTTTCACAACAAATAGAGCTTTCTTTTGGTGGTATTTGATCATCTCTGCGATTTATTTTTAATTTTTTGCGCTATAAACAAAAAAAGACAGAAAATTTGGGGAAAAAAACACTTTTTTTTACTTTTTGTTATAATATCCCAATTTTTTTAAAAAAAAATATATATATTTTTTTCCTCGGTTTAGGCCGATACGTATTCTTCTACATATTTTTGTTAAAAAAAATCGCAATAAGCGTATTTGATCGGTTTGCGCAAAAGTTATAGCACCTACAAAATAGGGGATAGATGTATGATTCATTTTTTACTAGTATGGCGGCGATCTGCGATTTTTTATTTTTTTTTGTCAGGCCTGCGATATTGCGACTGACGTATCGGACACTTTTTACACAAATTTGGGATCATTCAAATTTATACAGCAATCAGTGCTATAAAAATGCACTAATTACTGTATAAATGTGACTGGCAGGGAAGGGGTTAACCACTAGGGGGTGAGGAAGGGGTTAAATGTATTACCTGGGTGTGTTCCAACTGTGGAGGGGGAGGGGGGTGACTGGGGGAGGTGACCAATGCTGTGTCCCTATGTACAAGAGACACAGATCGGTCTCCTCTCTCCCTGACAGGACGTGGAGCTCTGTGTTTACACACAAAGCTCCACGTCCCTGCTGTCACCAACGATCGCGTGTACCCGGCGGACATCGCGGCCGCCAGGTACACGCATCGGCTTCCCAGCGATGCACCGGCACAGTGTTTACCCGCTGCGCGCCCCCAGTGGCGTGCGCGGGTAATGCACAGAAAAACACGTCCACTCGGCACTTGAGAGCCGCGCTGTAGACGTCTTTTGTCTATAGCGCGGATCTCAAGTGGTTAAATAGCATTTTCGTTTGTGGTGCTTAGATACAGTGAAGATCCGCTTTATAACAAATCTGTTGTTGTGCCCTTCACTGGTAGATAATGTTTACTTAAAAGCGGAACCAAACTGTATCTGGGCACCACAAACGGAAAAATCATTTTAGCTCATTTTTAGTAATCAAAGCAAACTTCTCTCTACATTTGTTTTCCACGCTTTTTTATTTTGTTGAGAAATCATTTTGAAACCCCCCCCCCCCCCTCTAGCCTCTACCTGACTTGCTGCAATTTCTAACGCACACTTTGTGAAGCTCGCAGTGTGCAGTGAAATTGGAGAAAGTAATTTCAGGATAGGAGAGGATCTTGTACAACTGTGCAAGAATGAAGGGGAGGCTAGGGTTCATTTTGGGGCAATATACTGCAAGAACTTCTATGCTGGACTATTTTGTTATTTGACCTTTCTTGCTAAATGACATAAGAGTGTAAAATGTTCCATAGATAAATTGTGTTTATACTTGTAAAATTATACTTGTAAAAATAGCCATGAATGGAATAGCCTGCGGCAGCATGGGGCATGTGGGATTGACTTGTAGGAATAAACCCCGGGGACATTCATGCTTGTTTACAAACTATTTTTGTGCAGTTCTTCTGCTAGTGAAAATAACAACTGCTGATCACCATATATAATGTGCTTTATGTGGGCCCAGACCTGTATCTGGATTATTTTGGGTGGGTGGATGCAGGCTGGACCGCCACATTTTTGGAGCTGTACCTGTGTTGTGACTTCCGTTCTGTATGAAGTTCCTAATGCTGTATTGAATAAACATAATCCCAGGATTATGGATTGTGCTACTACTGTTCCCCATGCTCCTAGTAGAAACATAACTGGCTTTGTATTAATTTTGTCCCTTTTTTCTTTGCTCTCTACAGTCCCAGGACCCCCCCAGGGTAATTAGTTTGGCGGTTTTCGTGCTACGCTCTCTTCTCTCGCATTCCTCTGCACTGCCAGAATTATCACGGGAAATCTCCACCAATCAGGTCCCAGGACTTCTTACTTCACTGCTGGGCCTGAGACGCCAGGTAATGCATTAGGAAACGTGCAGCTTGACTCGTGAAAAAAATGCATGCATGCTTAAAGTGGTTGTAAAGGTTCAGTTTTTTTGTTTTTAAAATAACAAACAGGTCATACTTGCCTCCACTGTGCAGTTCGTTTTGCACAAAGTGGCCCCGATCGTCCTCTTCTAGGGTCCCACGGCGGCTCCTCCCCGCAATAGGTATCCCCCTCTGAGAAGCTCTCTCCACCGAGGGGATTACCTTGCAGGCACTCTCCCGTGTCATACACTTGCAGCCATAGCCGTCAAGTGTATGACTCGGCCCCGCCCCCCCGGCGGCCACGTCATTGGATTTGATTGACAACATCGGGAGCCAATGGCTGCGCTGCTATCAATCTATCCAATGAAAAACTGAGAAGCTGTGGAGGGAGCGACGCGGGATTGCACCCACGGAAATTCGAGGCTCAGGTAAGTAAAGCGGGGGGGCTGGACACCGCAAGGTCTTTTTTTCACCTTAATGCATTGGATGCATTAAGGTGAAAAAACACGAAGGTTTACAACTCCTTTTAAATCCACTTGCACAGCCCCAGAAGCATAATGTGTCCAATGACTTGAGGTCGTTGGTCAGCATTATGTGACAGCACTGACCAATGACCAAAAGTAAAGACCCTCATTGGCCAGCTCTGTCACATGACTACTGACCAATGAGCAATTGCGCACATTATGCTGCTACACGGCTTTTGGTGCTGTGTACATTGGCAGACATGGGCAACGGATGATTCTAAACATATTCAGGTAAGTGCAGTGAGGACAGGAGGAGCCAGGAGGCTGTCGGGAACTAGTCATTTTTTTAGAATAGAGTGGAGAAACACTTTAAAATATTTGTGGGGCTGAAGTTTATGTTGCTCATAGCAGCCAATTATGTTGTTTATAGTTTGTGGGCAGATTGCATGTCTCTTCTTTATGAACAAGCCAGGCAAAAAAAAATCTCTTGTTTTTTTAATCCTGATTGTGTTTTTCTTTTGTGTAGTGTCTGATGCCAGCCCTAGAAGGGATCCGGTCCTGCCTGATCACATATCCCCGAGCCTGTGGAGCCCTGCGGGTATTGTATCTGTGGCTTGGGAGCTTTGAACTAGAAATGCTTATGGCCTAGCAAACTTATTCCTGTGCTCATAAACAACCATTTAAACTATCAGAGCTCTTTACAGCAATAATAAAGTCTAAAATAAAAAAAAAACACTGACAGGCTAGATTTTAATAACAGAAGAGTGGCCCTTCTGTCTTAAATGTATCTCCTGCTTGTCGGTGGTAATGTAATCGAGATTTGCATGTGGGAGTGATGTCATTGCGGCTTGGCCATCCCAGTAGTCAGAGAGAGGAAACCCGGAAGGAAGGCCGAGCGAAGGTGGAAGCACCTGGGACCAGCTGGATTGGAGAAAGCACAACGCTGGAGGGTTTTGAAAGGAAGGTCAGCTATAATGTGCATAACAAGCTCATTGTGGCATAAACCACCCAGGGGCCATTAAAAAAAAACAAAGTATAATACTACTTCAAGGGTGACAGGCTTAAAGCGGGGGTTCACCCTAAAAACAAAATTCTAATATTACATCCAGCTCACTACCGACATTGTCAGTATGCCGATTTTTTTTTTTTGTGCTGTACATATTTTGTAAAGCTATTTTCTTAGCCGGCTTCCGGGTAGTGAATCCCGCGGGAGTGGGCGTTCCTATGCAGCAGTTAGTGATTGACATTTGACATGATGACAAACACTATATACCCCCCCCCCCCCCCCCGTCGCATCAGGAGCGTCACGAGTTGCCGAAAGAAGCCGAACGTCGGTGCGCAGGCGCCATATGGCGCTGACTCAACGTTCGGCTTCTTGCGGCAACTCGTGAAGCTCCTTATGCGACAGGGGGGATAGTGTTTGTCATCATGTCAATCACTAACTGCGGCATAGGAACGCCCACTCCCACGGGAGGCACTACCCGGAAGCCGGCTAAGAAAATAGCTTTACAAGGTATGTACAGCAAAAAAAAAAATTGGCATACTGGCAATGTCGGTAGTGAGCTGGATGTAATGTTAGACATTTTTTTTTTTTAGGGTGAACCCCCCCGCTTTAAAACTGAACTTTGGCCTTTCTGAATCTGTCCTCTGTTGATAGTGAGTACTCTCATTTCTCTAATACTAATAATAATATAATATAAGAAGCTGCACCAACCTTGAGCACTTTTAATTTTTAGCTTGAACAAATTACTGTATTTATCTGCATATAACACGCTCTCATGATTTTCCCTCTATTTTTAGGGGGGGAAAGGTGCGTGTTATATGCCAATAAATAGGGTAGTTATCAAGCCCGTCTTTGACCCGCATTTTACAAGCCCTTGGGTTCCTAATCCATCAATCATGTTGGCTCAATGTCATGCATGGGCAGGGTCCGTTGATCTTGGCGACATTATTGGATGTATTCATGTTTCACTGCATCATTGTGGATAATTGGAATAACACCTACATTATATTTGTTACATGTTGTCATTCACATAGCGTAACTTCAATATGTATCCTACCTAGCTTTCCCTTTTCAATGTAAGGTTATCATAACCATAATTAACCCTGTCTACAGAGTGTTGTCAGATCTCATCGCTTGTAAGCTAGATGTTCACACTGCCTTCCCTAACAAAGAGTCAAAAAGAGCAAGGTTTGATTGGTGCTTTCATAGTAGAAAACATATGTCAGCAACCCAATAGCTTCTTCAGTCAAAGGACTTTATTTTTGCATAACAGGATCCAATAAAATGCTAACCCACCCGTTACAGCCGATGCCTTCCTCATAGCATATGGTTGGCTATTAAACAAATACAGTAATGCCTCGGATTGCGGGTAACACGGTTAACGAGCGCTTCACAATACAAGCTTTTTTTTTTTTTTTTTTTTTAATCCTGACTTGGTTTGCGAGTGTCTCGCAAAACGAGCTGGATGCAAGCCTCTGGGGTGTGCAGTACCGCATTTGAACAGAGGTGCCGGGGCAACGGTGACACTCGGAAACACTCCGTTCCCGAGTGTTTCCGTGCCTCTCTGAGTGTTTGAGTGTCTTTGGCACCTGGCGCCCCCTCCCTACCTCTGGCCACATGCGGTACTGCATACAATAGAAGTCCCTGTGGAACAAATCATCTGAGTTTCCATTGACTTCTTTGGGGAAACTCGCTTTGATATACGAGTGCTTTGGATTACAAGCATTCTTCTGGAACAAATTATGCTCGTAATCCAAGGAACCACTGTATGTCTCTAAATAAGCACATTGGAAATATTTCTGAACAATACATGCTGGCTGTAGAGCCCTATGTATTAACTTGATATTGGGAACAACACAGCCTATAGTGGGGGTTTCTCAAATTTGAATGCAAAAGTGGTTGTGCTTTTTAAAATATATAAAATAATTCCCTTGGCTCTTTCCATTGCTTTAATGAATAGCCATGTTATTGTGTATTTACATCTAGTACTTTATTTGATTATTGTGTGTCTTCTGCAGGGGAAACTCACTGCCTTTTTCTTGAGTCTTTTGGATGAAGAAAGTCTTCAGATTCAAGAGGTAAAACTATATTTTTCACAGGAAAAGAAAACAAAATACTGTAGATGATTGGGTATAACAGAAAAAGAGATCAGTTTGATGTTGCCAGTATTGTCATGTGTTTAACCACTTCCTTAGCTGCGCTTTAGCCGATATACACCTACAGCGGGGCTTTCCAGTTCTGGGACATCGTCCTGTGTGCATCGGAATCACTCTGTGACCGCTGTGTACCTCGGAAACCGTGAATCAAAGATTGGGGTAAAGGGACAATCACAGCGGTTCTTTGCCATGTGATCGCTGTGTCCAGTCACAAGCAATCACAGATGTAAACAGAACAGATTTTTGCTTGTTCGAATGGCTCTCCTTTCCTTACACAGAGACAGCGTGTGAGCAAAGGAGAGCCTGTTTGACTGTATTGCCATGGTAACAAAAAAATATAGCTATGTAAAGTAAGTTAAACGATAAGTGCATTTTAAAACAAAGTGTATTTATCATTGTTTTGCCCCTTTTTCTAAGACCTAACCTACCCTCTGCCTCCACAGATGCATGCTGCGCCACTGCACCAAAAACTTTTAAAGTCCACTGAAACTAAAAGTTGTTAAACATCTGTGTACAGTCCACAAGGTGCACTTTTCACTGTGCACCCAGATTGATCTAATCTTGTACGGTATGCTCCTAATCACCACCGTGACTTTCACAGATAATGCACACTCTAGGTGAAGATCCGCCACCAGAAGGGCAAGCTCAGTTTCCAGTCGGCTATAGCCCAGCCGCGGCCTTTAAAGTTGTAATGAACCCACGGGTTACAGATTCCTGGAACTGGCTTCCTTCACATTCATAAGCTCCACCTTAAAGATGATCTTCATTAGTTGTAAACTACGAAGCATAGCAACGATCAACTGTTGACATAGGCAATCCTGGAAAGTTGGAGATCTACCTTTTGTTGGGAATTAAAGCGGTAATTCCCCCTCCAAAAAATGTTTACCCTTAGATTGATGCTCATTTTGTCTAGGGGAATCGGCTATTTGTTTTAAAATCGACGCTGTACTTACCGTTGTAGAAAGCGATCTTCTCCGCCGCTTCCGGGTATGGTGTTCGGGACTGGGCGTTCCTTCTTGATTGACGGTCTTCCGACGGTAGCATCCATCGCGTCACAAGTAGCCGAAAGTCGGCACGGCTCTACCGACGTTCGGCTACTTTCGGAAAATCGTGACGCGATAGATGCGACCTTCGGAAGCCTGTCGGAAGACTGTCAATCAAGAAGGAACGCCCATACCCGAACACCATACCGGCGGAGAAGATCGCTCTCTACAACGGTAAGTACAGCGTCGATTTTAAAACAACTAGCCGATTCCCCTAGACAAAATGAGCATCAACCTAAGGGTAAAACATTTTTGGAGGGGGAACTACCACTTTAATAGCTGCTCCTTTCACCAGACTGATTGTAGACTGATCCTTGCTTACTGATGGCCATGTTTGTTTGCATCCAGCGCCACAATTCTTCACCATTCTGGCCACGCCTGCGCTTTACAGCCCCACAGACTTCTATGGCACTGTCTCTCAACGCTGGACACGGTCACGTAGAGTTCTTTAGGGCGATGCTACAGTCAGGACAGTGAATATTTATTCCTCCAAAAAAATGTATTTGTGAAAGAACAAAGTGCTAATTTCTATCCTCTCCTCCTGTCATGCATGATGATATTTGCAGTATACTAATGTGGTTTAGACCAAAGTGTGTACAGGTTTTCCATGATTCCAGACGAGCATAGCTCACTTAATTATAGTGTTTGTATACTCACTGTGACTTTACATGTATTCCCTCCAGATTATGCCACCATTAATTATAGTGTGTACGTTTCTAAAATGAAAAGGCTAAATACCTTTTCCCACAGCTGTGCGATCACATGATCCCCCTCCGCTCGTCTTCCCCGAACTATACAGAGAAGCTGGAGGGGCTGAGATTCCCCTGTGATATCAGCCGGCCAGCACAGGGGGATAATGTGACCGCGCAGTGTGGGAAAAGGTATTTAACCTTTTCATAAAAAAAAATAAAAAAAACCTCACTGTAGTTAATGTCGGCATAAACTGGAGGAGGGTACATGTATATTTGCTGCATATTGCAGCTATATGGCGGCAGGAGCGGTGGGGAGCAGAACCCCTCTCATGCTGACAGGCAGCAGGGAGAGGGAAGAGGCACGCAGCAGGCTGACGGAGGCACGCAGCAGGCTGACGGAGGCACGCAGCAGGCTGACGGAGGCACGCAGCAGGCTGACGGAGGCACGCAGCAGGCTGGCGGAGGCACGCAGCAGGCTGACGGAGGCACGCAGCAGGCTGACGGAGGCACGCAGCAGGCTGACGGAGGCACGCAGCAGGCTGACAACAGTAGTCATGAATTACCATGGTCCGCACAGACAGGGGGACACAGGAACAGGTAGGATCAGCCAGGTATACTGCAAGATAGGAAGGGACAATTTACACAGCACAAGCACTGTGGTATAGATTATGCCTTAAAGGAACAGGATCTTTGTTTTTTAGGGTTACTACTTTAAAGTGGTTGTAAACCCTTTTGTGTGACTTAGAATAAGGCTTACCTATAGGTAGTTGAAATATCTCCAAAACGTGGGCCTTTCACAAAATGTTTCCCTTGTAGTGCGCCGATGATGTCATCGGTGCATGTGCTGTGAATAAACGGATCTCTGTGCCATTTGTCACTCGCAAGTGCCATGATTGACGTCTCCCATGCGCATTTGTGGGAGTGACGTCACGTGACTCCGTCCATTCAGTCGGAGTCTGCGGATCTGGAAGAAAGATGATGATGAACGCGGCCTACACAGGGGAAAGTGTGGGCTTTGTTTGCAGGGAAGTGTCACATAATGGGCTAGTATGCGATGCATACTAGCCCATTATGGCTTATAAAATTATTTTGCGCTAAAGATATATAAAGTCAAATATGTGCAAACTGCAAATAGTGGTAAAGTGCTATATGAGGAATGCCAAAAAAGCTCATATATAATGTATGGTAAGCATACATATACCGATCCACAAACAGATATGATACAACATCCAAAGGTGATCTCTCAATGGATGGCTTGACTTCCAATGCACGGCCAAAGTGAGTAGAACAGCAAATGGACGGTGAGACTGTATGGGATAAAGGAGATTAGTAGCGATATCAATTTAATTACCGTATTTATTGGGGTATAGCGCACTCCCGCGTATAGCATCCATCGGCGGCCTCGTCGGGTCCAGCGTCCGTCTGCGGCTTCAGGTGTCCTCTTCGTCGGGTTCCGGTGTCCTTCTGCGGCGTCCTCCCCGCTCGTTTCCTGCTTTCCCGCGCCGAGTTTGAATACTGCGCCAGCATATACCGAGCGCAGTACACTCGTGTATAGTCGGGCAGTCTCGGCTACACTCGCGCTCACGTCCTGTACGTCCAGGACGTCAGCGCGAGAGGAGCCGAGACTGCCCGACTATACACGAGTGTACTGCGCTCGGTATATGCCGGCGCAGTATTCAAACTCGGCTCGGGTATCGGCGTATATCGCGCACCCACGATTTTGCCCTGATTTTCAGGGCAAAAAAGTGCGCGGTATACACCGATAAATACGGTATCCTGTTATCCGATAATAGAGAGGAGTGGAAGAAAAAAAGTTGATGTGCCTGTTATATTGTATCTGGAAGGTGAGAGTTCTGTGAGACTGGTGAAGGACAGACACCATGGTTCAATACTTCAATTAAGGAAATACTCTCATCAAGACTTTGGAGATATTAGAAGATTTGTCCCTTTTATTCATTATATGGGACGTTTTAAAAACTTTACTTTCACCCATCTTTTTCATATTGCAATATTGAACCATTTTCCATATTGTGTACATTGGTGCACCTTTTGTATTTTTGCACTTTTATTTATTTGCACAGTGACACTTTATATATTGATCACCTTTGGATGTTGTATCATATCTGTTTGTGGATCGGTATATGTATGCTTACCATACATTATATGTGAGCTTTTTTGGCATTCCTCATATATAAGGATGAGCTCCGGCGTGTTGGCATAGTACACGTGCAGAGCCCACCAGGAAGTGTGCACGGCGCTGTGCTAATCACAGGCAGGGAGACATTGTCCCGATGCTCGGCTGCAGGGATCGTGAAATGTCTCCCTGGCTGTTATTAGCGCAGCGCCGTGCACACTTCCTGGCGGGCTCTGCACGTGTTCTATGCGAACACGCCAGAGCTCATCCTTGCTCATATATAGCACTCGACCACTATTTTGCACTATTTGCAGTTTGCACGTATTTGATTTCATATATCTTTAGCGCAAGATCATTTTATAAGCTATTTATGTGTACAGTGAACACCATTAGATCTAGCAGCTTCTGTCATTCTAACTTCCCCACATTCATATCTACTCATTAGTCTCGCAAGAGACACCTCACTTCCACTAGCCCATTATGCTTTTACTTTGCAGGGTTTGCAGGTAGCAAAAGGGGAAGTAAAACCATCAGTGACTTTCTTCCTCTTTAAGCAAGTGTGCCTCTTGTCAGTCCTTCCTGTACAATCTCCAGTACTGAGATCCTTTTATCTCTGTACACAAGTTCTCCCTCTACATTCCATTGGTGAAGAAGCAGGGAAATGTAATATTTTTATTCTAGGCCCTATCAGCTTACACAATAAAATTACAGTCAAGTCTTATTTTAAATCCTGCATATGTAATTGGGAATCTGTGATCTGCAGAATAACAGGGTCAGGATGAGGTGTTTCTAGAGTGCCAACTTGCTGCCGATTAGTAGTCTCGCCCTCCCAAATCTATAAAAAAAAATTGAAGTGAATAGTTGATGTATTTTGTAAAATTGATTGATTTTGTAACAAATGTCATATATGGTTTATTTATCTCTCGTGAAACAGATGGCCTGTCAGTGCTTCTCCCTCCTTCCATCTTTGGGCTCTGGCTTCTCACAGGGAGTTAAACACACAGAGAACTGGGAACGGCAGATGCAGAGTGTTCTATGCTCACTTCATGCCGTGTTCGAACAGGTCTATCAAAATGCTGAGACTGGTAAGTGTGCATGTCCTAGGGTTTAGGGATGTGAAAAACTGTCAGTATGGGATTGTATGTGTAATGCTGTTCCCCAAAGAGATCCGTCACATTACCTGTCACAGTTGAGGTTTCCATCCAGTGTTGGAAAATGCAATTGCCGCCCCTGGATGCGATGCTATTCCTGCAGCAGAATAAACCTCCACAGCATGAGATGCCTGCCCCAGGAACAGCACTGTATATTGCAAGCCTTCAGTACTAGAAAGGAACTTTGGGGTAGATTCAGGTACCTACGTACGTAATTTGCGCGGGCGCTCCTTGAAAATGCCCGGCGTAAGGTCGCGTAATTTAAATGATCCCGTAGGGGGCGTGGATCATTTAAATTAGGCGCGTTCCCGCGCCGAATGTAGTGCGCATGCTCCGTCGGGAAACTTTCCCGACGTGCATTGCGGCAAATGACGTCACAAGGACGTCATTTGCTTCAACGTGAACGTAAATGGCGTCCAGCGCCATTCACGATTCACTTACGCAAACGACGTAATTTTCAAACATCGCGACGCGGGAACGACGGGTATACTTAGCATTGGCTGCCCCTGCTAATAGCAGGAGCAGCCTTACGCGGAACCCGATGAACGTAAACTGCGTACGTAGGGCGCGCGTACGGTTGTGAATTGGCGTTGGTATGCAATTTGCATACTCTACGCTGACCACTACGGGAACGCCACTTAGCGGCCAGCGTAAGAATGCAGCCTACGATACGACAGCATAAGAGCCTTATGCCAGTCATATCTTAGGCTGCAGTCGGCGTATCGAGCTCTCTGAATCAGGAGCAGTCGATACGCCGGCGCAACTAAGCAATTGCGCTGCGTAACTATGGTTACGCAGACGCAATTGCTTTCTGAATCTACCCCTTTGTTTATTACTGGTGATGCTTTTCCAAACTCTGTGTTACACTGAACATATGCAATTATCCACTTGCTTACCGGGTTTTTTCTGGCCCTTTTTGTTTACAAGTTTAAATCGGTACTTTTTGCTATATAATTGCTTAAAACCCCCAAACATTATACATTATTTTTTTTTAGCAGAGACCCCGGGGAATAAAATGGCTCAGCGATTTTGCAAATGCAATTTTTTGGGAGAAAATACACTTTAATTAAAAAAACGCAAGAGTTACCTCAATTTTTGAGTAAATAGATACCGAACATGTCATGCTTTAAAATTGCGCACACTTGGAGGTTCCCTCCGCTATTCAGGTTGAATTGCAGGATATAGCTGTTGTGGAGTCTTTAGACCACAGTCTCCTATTTTCTTATAACACTGAATTGGAACCTTGCCTGTTATCCCAATAATGTACATGGACCTTTCTTTGACCCGTTTTTATCATTGCCTATCACTATAGAACGTTGGTTGATGTGTGTTTATCATGACATTTTGTACAATTTGCATACCTTAAATAAAGATTTAAAATAAATAAAATTGCGCATACTCGTGGAATGGACAAACTACAGTACTTAAAAATCTCCATAGGCAACTCTTTGAACACCTTTACAGGTTACCTGTTTAGAGTTAGAGGAGGTCTAGTGCTAGAATTATTACACTCACGCTTAACGTTGATGGCGATACCTCACGTGTGTGGCTCGAATCCTGCTTACAGATGCGTGTGCCTAGATTAAGGCTTACCTGTAGGTGCTTGAAATATCTCCCAGACCTGCACGGTCTAGGAGATATTTGCAAATTGCCGTATGGCGATCTCTTCTACGCAGGAGTTAGGGCACGCTGTGACGTTTCTAGCTCGGGTCATGTCGTTAAAGGCAGAGTGACGTCATGCGAATCCGGCCAGTCACAGAGCCGGAGTTCGCGGCCCCCGGAAGGAAGAGGGGGTGAACAATGGACGCTCGCTGCCAGCGAGGAAAACGGGGACATCGCGGGCTTCTCCTGCAAGCAAGTGTCACATAATGGGCTACTATGCGATGCATAGTAGCCCATTATGATTTACCTTTGCAGGCAAACCAAGAGGAAGTAACACCCATCAGGGTTTACTTCCTCTTTAAAGTGACTCCCTCATAAGAATAGAAGGGTGATGATCTTTTTTTCAGAATGTTGGTTCCTTTGCTCTTATGCTGGTACTTTTGGCTTCAGTGCTTTTTGACCTGGAACAAATATAGAAATAAGTAATTATGACCTCTTTACAGCATACCTCTTCTTCTGTGATTCAAATGTTAAAGCCAGAGCCGTGCAACTAGCCCTTACAAGAGGGCAAGAATTGGCATACGTTACTTAACCACTTACCCCCCGGAACATATTGCTGCCTAAAGACCAGAGTACTTTTTGCGATTCGGGACTGCGTCGCTTTAACAGACAATTGCGCGGTCGTGCGACGTGGCTCCCAAACAAAATTGGCGTCCTTTTTTTCCCACAAATAGAGCTTTCTTTTGGTGGTATTTGATCACCTCTGCGTTTTTTATTTTTTGCGCTATAAACAAAAATAGAGCGACAATTTTGAAAAAAATGAATATTTTTTACTTTTTGCTGTAATAAATATCCCCCAAAAATATATAAAAAAACATTTTTTTTCCTCAGTTTAGGCCGATACGTATTCTTCTACATATTTTTCGTAAAAAAAATCGCAATAAGCGTTTTTTGATTGGTTTGCGCAAAAGTTATAGCGTTTACAAAATAGGGGGTATTTTTATGGCATTTTTATTAATATTTTTTTTACTAGTAATGGCGGCGATCAGCGATTTTTTTTTTCGGTATTGCGACATTATGGCGGACACTTCGGACATTTTTGACACATTTTTGGGACCATTGGCATTTTTATAGCGATCAGTGCTATAAAAATGCATTAGATTACTATAAAAATGCCACTGGCAGTGAAGGGGTTAACACTAGGGGGCGGGGAAGGGGTTAAGTATGCCTGGGTGTGTTCTTACTGTGGGGGGGGGGGTGGCCTCACTAGGGGAAACACTGATTTTCTGTTCATACATTGTATGAACAGAAAATCAGCATTTCCCCTGCTGACAGGAACGAGAGCTGTGTGTTTACACACACAGCTCCCGTTCCCCGCTCTGTACCGAGCGATCGCGTGTGCCCGGCGGCGATCGCGCCCGCCGGGCACACGCACGGGAGTCGGGGGCGAGCGGGGAGCGCGCGCGCGCGCCTCCGGCGGCGCGCACGCGCCCCCCTAGTGGCGGCTATACGATAGGACGTATAGCTACGGGCTCTCGCCCAGGAGAGCCGACCTGCCGCCGTATAATGACGGTGCGCGGTCGGCTACTAGTTAAGATGGTCATTTGAAGCATTCAGTGGGTGGGCAGTTGCATAGAGGTCCTTTTTTCATCAGAAGTTATTTGCATTTATTTCACCTACCCGTTTACCCAGTGACCTTGGTGTATAGCTATTTCTAACTTAATATGTTTTTCTTTAATTCAGACACCACCCACTATGATGGACCTGGCACTGAACTGGATCTTTCAATCCTTGAAGATGACGGTTCATCCAGTATTCTGCAGCTGGTGAGAAGGTTTTCGGCACTGGGACTATGTGTGCGGCTGCTGCTCAGGTACTGTTTGGAAATGAAACCTGGTTATTATGACCTGCTAATTCTTGTAGTGCTGCTCTAAGCAAAGAAGGAAGAGGGTATATAGTCCTGCTGGTACTCAGGAATGGGGTGCTGGCTGAAAATATCACCATCCAGTAGTGTGTTGCATGCTTAGAAAAAGAACACTGTTCAACCCAACCCATGGTTTGAGCGCTGGTTTTTCTAAGCAAACATTATATATATATTGTGGGAGGTTAGCTTGTGAGGATAGCCTTTTCTGAATCAAAGTCCGCAAACGGGCACTTTCTTAAAAGTCTGGCGGGTGCCAGGTTTTATTTACAAGAGGTTTGCAAATAGCTTCCTCTCTATACAGTGCGGGGCTGGTCCCCGTCGCCCACAAAACATGCAGTAAAGCAAACCTTTTAAGTCCAACTCCCAGGGCTCCTCTCAATCAGGTCCCTTTCTGAGTCTCAAAACCAGAGCCCTGCTGTGCTCTCTTCCCGAGTCTCAAAACCAGAGCCCTGCTGTGCTCTCTTCCTGGTCGTTTAACTTCCTGCTGAGTGTGGACCAGAACATCAGGACCGGAACCCAGCCTACCACAGAGGCTGGAAATACCCGGGCCGGATTCTGGTTAATTCCTGTAGAAGACCCAAGTCTTGCCAGAGGAATTGAATCTCTCTCATTGGTTCTAAGTGCTCCAGTGCAGTGAATCTTTGAAGAGATATTGGGCAAGGGATGAGTACCGATTTGTTAGGGAACCTGTACTGAGAGAAATGTGCAGACTGCTGTTGCAGATTTTTAAACGTGAAAAATTAGGGTTGCCCCGATGCCGTTTTTTTTATTGGCGTGTACGAGTACTGATACTTCTGTTCAAGTACTCGCCGATACAGAGTACCGATGGTTTGCTGTGTGGTTTGCGTCAATACAACAAAAAATTGGTTTAAATTGCACTGAAAAGAATCGCATTCTATTTTCCCCACTGCTCCTGTGTGTTTATATAGAAAGGAATTAAAGCTCCATCTAGTGGGCAAAAATGTTAGAACTCGCTGTACATATGTGGCCACATGCAAAATAATCTACATAGGTTCTCTGGTCAGCCATTGGTAGCTAATTAGGGCTGCTGGAGGAGAAATTCTGGTACCTCGTGGGTGTAGGCGGAAGTGAGGTCTGCTTGTGGGCAGACCACCTTTACATAAAATGAGTACAGTAAGGCGTCTATGGTGATGATAAATAATGAATAACCTCAGTCAAACATTTTAGATATAAACACAAGGCACAGGGAGGTCTAGAAAAGATCCACATAGCTGGCGGTTGTATACCTGGACATACTAAGTTCCAGACAATATGCTATAGACCAGGGATCTGCAAACCTCTCAGCACAGGACCCAGAAGCTGATAAGGTGATCATTGTACCAGTGATGCCTACTACAGTGATTTCCAACTTCCATGGGAATCTCAGAATTATGATACTGGCTTACTTATATTGCTCCAAGCTGAACCAATGTAACTTTGCAAACTTGTCCATAATTAACCTTCAACCAAGGTGGCTTTGCTAGGCTAGGCGAGGGAGGCTATAAGGTGATTTTGCTGGGCCCTAGCAAGGGAGGGTAGAGAATTTTTTTGCTAGGCCTGAATGTTTGAGGGTAAGAGGGTGGCTTTGCTAAGCTGGATGGGGGGGGGTTTCCTTTTAACCACTTCCGGACATCCGCATGTATATATACGTCGGCAGAATGGCACGGACAGGCACATCAACGTACCTGTACGTGCCTGCCTAGACGTGGGCCGGGGGTCCGATCGGGAACCCCCCCCCCCGGTACATGCGGCGGTTCCCGTGGCTGTCCGAGCGATCCGGGATGAGGGGGCGGCTGTTCGTTTTTGTCCGCCCCCTCGGATTGCTCTCAGCCAATCCGCGCGCTCCCCCTGCGTGTCACTTCCTCCTCCTGTGTAAACACAGGAAGAGGGAAGTGATGTGATCTCTCCTCTCGGCGGTATTTTCAACTGCCGCTGAGGAGAGATCACATCACACAGTGAGTCTGCACAACACTACACTGACACCAGGACACGCAGGCACATTTAACCCCTTGCGATCACACCCCCCACCACCCCCTTGTCACAGTGTCACTGAATGCAGTGATCATATATGTACTGATCACTGCATTTAGTATCAGTGTGACAGGCCGTTAGTGTTAGGTCCAGGGTAGCCCCCGTACCTCCCCCCCCCTAATAGTTTTAACCCCTTGATCACCGCCCTAGTTAACCCTGTCAATCCCTATTGCCAGTGTCACTAAGCGATCATTTTTCTGATCGCTGTATTAGTGTCGCTGTTCCCGCTAGGTAGCTATTTTTTTTTTTTTTTATTGCGATTTTTTTTTTTTTACTAAAGACATGTGGCTGAATAAATTTTGGCCTAAATGTTTGACTAAACTTTAGTTTATTTGATTTTTCTTATAACAAAAAGTAAAAAATATTGTTTTTTTTTTCAAAAATGTCGCTCTATTTTTGTATATAGCGCAAAAAATAAAAATCGCAGAGGCGATCAAATACCACGAAAAGAAATCTCTATTTGTAGGAAGAAAAAGACGCAAATTTTGTTTGGGAGCCACGTCGCACGACCGCGCAATTGTATGTTAAAGCGCGACGCAGTGCCGAATTGTAAAAACCCCTTGGGTCATTTAGCAGCATATTGGTCCGGTCCTTAAGTGGTTTTAAAGTCTAACTCCATGTTTACTTTCACTTTAAATAGTTCAGTTGGGCCAAGCAAACTAATTACTACGGCTGTGATCAGCGCTGTATAAACTATATGTAGCATCTGTTACATACAGTGTACAGTGATGTGTTTTAATTTAGCAGTACCGGGCCCTTATATCTTCTACCGGAGCAAAATCATTTTCAGCTGAGTGCTGCTCAATTCACAGGCAGCCTTGTATTGTTATCCATGAATACCATGTTTCCTCTGGCCGAGGTGAAGGTAGGTGCATGTTGACATAATCTTTACTTTAGCTAGTCGGAGGAAGGCTTTAAAATGACACTGTTGGTCAGCTCTTCTAAAACTGGTTTTGTTAACGAACTTTAGAATTTTTTCCAAAATGAAACTTATGCACATTTTCATCATAGCCATACCTGTCGGCAGAATCACATAATTTTTTACTTTTTTTCATTTCCTATACAGGGAGCAGTTCCCAGCTCCAGTGCGAGTTCCTGTGGCAGATATACTGAACCTGGTCTGCAGAGTGGTGAACGTAAGCGCTAAAAACTTGGTGAGTCCCTGTAAGTGATCATAAAGCCCCACAGAGAAAATATAAAGGATGTTTAACCACCTCCTGCCTACCGTATGCATATATGCAGCCTCTCGGTGGCTGGGCTATAACGCTGAGCGTCCGCATGTATGCATCCCTATACAAACACTTTACATAGAGCTCGCTCTCAGCACAGTAACCGGCGGGAACCAGAAAGCTCCCGATGCTTACCTTCGATCAGGAGCTTTCCGATAATGCGACTGCCAATCAGCGGTCACATGATCAGAATGCCACCGCCGTCTCCCAGCATTTAGGGCCTGTTAAAGGGCCAGGAGGCAGCGGCGGGCAAGGGTTACATATTCAACATGTTCCACTCGTTTTCTCCATGGCCGCAAAGAGACAGGAAATCCTTCATTTTTTTCATCTGTTAGAAATTCCTCGATAAGAATGTGTCAACTTTTTTTTTTTTTTTTTTTTTTTTTTTTACATGAACTTTGATGGACTTTAGACATGCTTTACACAGCTTTTGGCTTATAAGAAATTTATTTTTTTTAGGGATTTTCAATCTGTGATGAAGATGATGCTTTGTTGTATGACTGAGAAGCCCCAGGATTCTGTGTATGGTGTATTCTTCCATGCTCACCCCTGAATTACTGCTAATACTTCTCTCTCTGTCTCTTCACAGAGTTGGCAGGGGGAAGAGGCCATAAAGCTACTTGTTCTACCTCGTGTCCATCTGAGTGCTCTGGACATCCTGGAAGCCACAATCCTAGCGTGAGAATCCTTCTTGTGCTTTCATAGTGTGATAGGAGAGCCAGCTTGTTGGGGATTTATGTCAAAGAACACCAGCTATGATGATTGTTACTTCAACTGCCCCTGCCACAGAAGCTTCCTTTTTTTTCCTTGTTGCCGATGGGGGAGGGGGTGGGCCTTTTTCCTGGACTGAGCGGTGCTCTTGATTTGGCTTATGAGTCCCCCTCAGTCCTAAAATACTGCAAGCCCAGCCTACGTGATGATGCACCCACCAGGGAGTGTATTGACAGGCTGGGGTCTCAGGAAATTAGCAGGACGAGTGGTGATCAAATAAGGCTGGTGGCACTGGACCAATGGAAAAATCAGGGGCATAGCGGGGAACATGGAGAGGGTATGTACACCTGAGAATTTTTTTTTTTTGTTAAAACAGGAAGGTGAGCAGGCGGACAACAAAATTCTACTTGACTTCTACTTTAAAGTGGTCATAATGCATTAAGATAAAAAGCCTTTTGTGTGCAGCAGACCCCCTAACACTTACCTGAGGTCCCTCTCTGTCCAGCGATGTTGTAGGAATGTCTGGAACTCCCCTCCTCATTGGTTTAGACAACAGTTTGGAGCCCTGGCCCCGCTCCCTTTCTCCCCTGATTGGCTAGCTGACTTTGACGGCAGCGGGAGCCAATAGCGCCGCTACTGTGTCTGTCATCTTGGATGGCTGAGACACTCGTGGACATCACTAGACAGAGAGGGACCTCAGCTAAGCAATAAGGGGGGCTGCTGCACACAGAAGGCTTTTTATATTAATGGATAGAATGCATTAAGGGGGGGGGGAGACCAAACCCCTTTAAAGGGGTTGTAAAGGTACATTTGCAGTCCTCCTTCACTTACCTCAGCCTCCAATTTTGATTTTAAATGTCCTTATTTCTTCTGAGAAATCCTCACTTCCTGTTCTTCTGTCTGTAACTCCACAGAGTAATGCAAGGCTTTCTCCCTGGTGTGGAGTGTCGTGGTTGCCCCCTCCCTTTGGACTACAGGAGAGTCAGGACACCCACTAACACAAAGCTCCTTTCTCTATCTGTAACGTAGAGCGTCCTGACTCTCTTGTAGTCCAAGGGAGGGGGCGAGCATGACACTCCACACCAGGGAGAAATCCTTGCAATACTGTGTGGAGTTACAGACAGAAGAACAGGAAGTGAGCATTTCTCAGAAGAAAAAAGGACATTTAAAAGCAAAATGGAAGGATGAGGTAAGTGAAGGAGGACTGCACTGAGGTAAAGGAAGCTATTTAGGGAAAATAAATTCCTTTACAACCCCTTTAAGGAAAAAATGCCGAACTCATCCAGCCAGTTTTCTAAATCTTTATTTTTTTAGAGATGTTGTCACCCCTACAAATCAAGATGACATTCAACCTTGATTATGCAAGAAAATTACAAAATAATGTTACAAACAAAATGTAACCAAGTACTAAATGAAATAGAATAAAGGTACCTAAATTTGAATGTGAAGGGTGTAGTCTGCTTAACATTGTCTATATTTATTTTTATTTTTTGCTCTGCTGTTGTCTGATTATTGCCTGTATGTATTGTTGATAGATGCGGACCCCGTCTCCTGCCGTTCTGTACAATGATTTGCAGGGTATTCCCACAACTTCTCAGTTCCTGGGCAGCTATTCGAGGGGCAGGAGGAATCCCACCTGGGCAAGAGAGGCCTTACAGGTTAGTAATGGTGGCTGGCACATAACATGCGGCAATGGAGAGTTTCAGTACTTTGAGGATCTTAAGGCAATGTATATCTTGTGTAGTCCTGTTTGAGGCCTTGTTCACCCCATGGTGCAGAGACTATGGCCCATATTCTCTCTAAAAATCCGCGGGCTGCGCTTAAGGCACTTACACTCCGCTGTCCCAACTTACAGGAGCAAGTGTTGTATTCCCCAAACACTTGCTCCGTAAGTTGGGACGACGGAGTGTAAATGCCCCAGCGTAGCCTGGCGGATCTCCAAGGGGGCGGCTTGTATTCAAATTAAGCGCACCCCCGATTCTAATGAACTGCGCATGCGCCGGGCTTCAAAAAGCCCAGTGCGCATGCTCCAGTTCTCGGCGGAAAACGTCAATGACGCCGACGTGTGCGTCATTGACGTAAAGTCGTATTGAAGAACGACTTGGTAAAACGACGTACCCGACGAAAAAACACGACGCGGACCCGACGCCATCCATAACATGGCCTACGTGGGACTTGCGGAAACTTACTCCTCATATAGCAGGAGTAAGTTTCCGCTTACGCAAACGACGTTAGCGACGGTTACGCGATGCGAACTCGTTCGGGAATCGGCGTAGAAGGATCATTTGCATACGCAAATGAGTCCTTCATGTAAATGCCATCTAGCGGCGGCCGGCGTCATTACATTTAAGATCCGCCAGTGTAAGTGACTTACAGATGGCGGATCTTAAGTGTATCTATGCGAAAATGATTCTAAGAATCAGTCGCATAGATACACTTGCCAAAAAAGGGAGTTACGATGGAGTATCCTGAGATACTCCATCGTAACTTCTATGAGAATATGGCCCTATGTGCATATTTTTTATCTGCACAGGAATCTTAAATTAACATTGTTGTGAATTGGACATGAAATGAGAAACATGTTGCTTGTAAGAGTGTTTTTTTTTTTTTTTTTTCTCTTGCACCTAAATAATTGGATTGGCTTCTTTCCTAAAGCCCTAATCCACCTTTTGTAAAAAGTAGTAAACACAGCAACAGTGATCTAATGATCGATGTGCATTGAAGCATGCACAACATTGCACCCACATGTGCAATGCACAAGCTCATGCAGCCTCCATCCTCAGGTCCATCGACCTGTTGGAAGAAGTGCGACTTGGACCACAGAGCTGAGGTAAGGGAGGAGGCTTCGCCAGCGTGCTCTGCGTAGTCCTTCTGCAGTGACAGGGACAAGTGGTCCTTTGCACAGAGTGATCCCAGACCTTGATGACACAGCTGTCTGGGCAGATGCACAACTGTGCTAAATACAAGCAAGCACAGAATTTATGAAAACAAAGTGCAGCTCTGCCAACCTGCCACTGTAGTGTAGACATCAAAACGACTTCAGGCCGTAAGTCTTCGTCAAAGGCCATGCCCACTGACGTTTTGCCCTGCCTATCTGAGCTTAATCGTAGGGTAGAGAGCCTTGAGCCAGGCAAGGACGATCTTCCTGGTCTGGCTCTAGGCTCTCCACCCTATGATTTAAAGTGGTTGTAAACCCCACTTTTTGACTTTTACCTACAGGTTAGCCTATAATAAGGCTTACCTGTAGGTATAAAGAATATCTCCTAAACCTGTACGGTTTAGGAGATATTCCCCTCGCAATGCGCCGCTGATTGCAGCGGCGCATGCGCAGGGGGGGATCCTCGGCTAAAAGGCCGGCCGCCGCCGGCCCTTGCCGTAATGAAATCTCCCGCGCGGGAGTGACGATATCGCCGCTCCAGCCAATCACATCGCTGGAGCGGTGATACCCGGAAGACACGCCGGAGCAAGATGACATCTCGCTCGGCGTGGACCAGGTAAGTTCCCTACACCTCGTTTAAGGTAAGTATTTCATATTGAGCTAGTATGCGGGTATACAACCGCTTCAAGTAACTTGATTGTAAAGCCAGAAGGTTTTTTATCTTAATGCATTCTGTGCATTAAGATAAACGTTCTGTGTGCAGCGGCCCCCCTAATACATACCTGAGCCCATCTCTGTCCAGCTATGTTGTAGGAGTGTCTCGGCTGCCCAGGACTCCCCTAATTGGCTGAGACAGCAGTGAGGCGCCATTGGCTCCCGCTGCTGTCCATAAAATTCAGTCAGCCAGGAGAGAAAGGGGTTGAGCCCTGGCTGCGGCCCAGTGTCTGAATGCACACAGGGAGCTGTGGCTAGATTTGGGTGTGCCCATAGCAAGCTGCTTGCTGTGGTGGCACTCAACAGGTAGGGACCAGGAGCACCAAAGAGGGACTTGAGTAGAGGAGGATCTGGGCTTCTCTGTGCAAATCCACTGCACAGGGCAGGTAAGTATAACACAGTGATGGCGAACCTTGTCACCCCAGATGTTTTGGAACTACATTTCCCATGATGCTCATGCACTCGGCAGTATAGTTGAGCATCATGGGAAATGTTTGCTATTTTTAACGTAAAAAAACCCCAAGATTTTGCAATCTCTTTAAAGGGGAGTTCCACCCACAATTTCACTTTTTAAATATAAATACCCCTGTAATACACAAGCTTAATGTATTCTAGTAAAGTTAGTCTGTAAACTAAGGTCCGTTTTGTTAGGTTGTTACAGCATTTAGATAGTTTATAATCTAGAAATAGACCGTGGCCATCTTAAGCGTGGGCATCATGAAGCCAGACTGTATGACTTCCTGGATTTCAGCTTTGCATATCTCGCACATGCTCAGTGCACAAGCAATGTAATAGGTTTCAGTCAGGTTTGCAAGGACTACTGGGTAACATGATGCCTATCCCAGAAACCCTTGCAAATAGCCTAGGCAAATAAGGAGGAGGAAGTAATGAAGGACTACAAAATAAAGGTATTTACAAGCAACAAATTAAATAAAAATTGTCCATTCTGAACACTATGAGATTAGAGCATGCAGCACAGACAAACATAAAAAAATGGGTGGAACTCCACTTTAAGCCCCGATGGGTAGGGCGAAACATGTCGGTGGGTGTAGCCTTTGGCAGAGATTTACAGACTGAAACCGTTTTAATGTCTACACTACAGTGGCTGGTTGGGAGAGCTGTACTTTGTTTTCATGTATGCACTGACTCCGATGGGCATTTTGGAAGCCTGCCTCCCTTACCTGAGGATCGTAAGAACTTGGTCTCAGGCTTTGGGCAGCGTTCCGAGTGTGGTTTTTAGGTGGCAGTAAGCACAGAATTCAGCTAAAAGATTCACCCCGCAGTTTAGGAATGGGGGGGGGGTTACGACGGTTTGGGTTTTTAGGAATGTATGTGACCATGCTTTGATAATCCCTAAGTATGTTGTATTATGAAACATGGTCTAGAAGGTGAATTAAGCCTTTAAAGTAATAGAGTAGACCACAGGAAGAGTTGTAATTTGTATTAAACGGCAAACTTGGTTGTGACATCTGGGGGGGGGGGGGGATATGTGTATGCATGCATGTATGTATGCTTGTTTATATCGGTGAAGAACAAGATTAAAAAGTCAAGCAGATAAATGGGGAGTTGGAGCACACCAAGTATAAAGATTAGGAGGTTTCCTGTTGGCAGTACTGGAGGTCCGCTCCGGGAATATTCCCACCGCCCTCTCTGTCCTCTTTCTAAGTCTGCCACTCCCTTCCTCTCTGCGGTCATCACTCTTTTTCTACCTTTGGTAGCTTTGTGCTGCCATCTACATTATTCTATTCTATGCCAAGTCCCCCTTGCTGTGTGATGCCATTTTAACTCACTGCTGCAGATTGTCCTTTCTAATCCTCATCGACAGCCCAACAAGTGACAGAATAACGGTCTAATATGTAAAAGTGTTGGCAGTGATTGGAGAAAATCAGACTTGGTTACACAGTAGTGCTTTGATTCCCTAATGTGTCCTGTGTGGAAATGTGTATATAATGGATCCAACTCTCCGATGTAGTGCCCTCCGTGAAGCGGTGTATCGTGTGCTGGAGCGATGGGTAACCATGTGTGGAGTTTCTTCTGGGATTTTGCAAGGGATGTCCCATCATTCTGATGTTTTACTGGCCCACATCCTAAGTGATATCAATCCACCCACAGACAACGTAAAGGTAAGTGGACCCACCAACCTTTGTATACATCCTTCGTCACCGCTCTGTCTTCATTAATTCTCTGTTTTCCTCAGATATCAGGATTTGTGCAGCTTGGAGCAAAGAAGCAGAAAGTTTCAGAAATGACGAATGGAGATTTCCATAGTCACAGGAAGAAGGAAACCACTGCAAACACTGAGCTGTGTATAGCGGCCCTTAGAGGTGTGTACTAGATGCTTCCAAACTGTCTCCTTGGGATTTTATGTTCTATTATCAATGTGTTTCTCTGCAGGATTATGGACAGAATAATGTCCACCTTCTGTCTATATCACCCTGCAGGAGGACAGACTCATAGCTCCTTCTGTCTGTATCACCGTTCAGGAGGAGGACAGACTCATAGCTCCTTCTGTCTGTATCACCCTTCAGGAGGAGGACAGACCCATAGCCCCTTCTGTCTGTATCACCCTGCAGGAGGAGGACAGACTCATAGATCCTTCTGTCTGTATCACCCTGCAGGAGGAGGACGGACTCATAGCTCCTTCTGTCTGTATCACCCTTCAGGAGGAGGACAGACTCATAGTTCCTTCTGTCTGTATCACCCTTCAGGAGGAGGACAGACTCATAGTTCCTTCTGTCTGTATCACCCTTCAGGAGGAGGACAGACTCATAGCTCCTTCTGTCTGTATCACCCTGCAGGAGGAGGACAGACTCATAGCTCATTCTGTCTGTATCACCCTGCAGGAGGAGGAGAGACTCATAGCCCCTTCTGTCTGTATCACCCTGCAGGAGGACAGACTCATAGTTCCTTCTGTCTGTATCACCCTACAGGAGGACAGACTCATACCCCCTTCTGTCTGTATCACCTTGCAGGAGGAGGACAGACTCATAGTTCCTTCTGTCTGTATCACCCTTCAGGAGGAGGACAGACTCATAGCTCCTTCTGTCTGTATCACCCTTCAGGAGGAGGACAGACTCATAGCTTTTTCTGTCTGTATCACCCTTCAGGAGGAGGAAAGACTCATAGCGCCCTTCTGTCTGTATCACCCTGCAGGAGGAGGTAAAGCCTTGCTTTACTGCTTTCTCTGTATTTATGGAAGGGATAGATGCATAAATTCCTAAAGTGTTTCTAAAGGCAGAAGTTGTTTTTTTTTTTTTTTAAGTAAATGCATTTTATGTATTAAAGAAGAAAAAATTCTGCAAGCAGCTCCCCACAAATACTTTTGCCTGATCTCGATCCAGCGATGTGTACGAGACCGGAGGCTCTCTCTCTCTTCTCATTGGCTCAGGCTATCCCAGCCAGTGAGGAAGAGCCGTGCTGAGCTGCGCTGTATGTGTCTCTTATGGACACACGGCGCCGGCTCGGAAGCGAACCTGCACGAGTATCCCCATAGAAAGGGCTTGCCTTGGGGTTACTCAGGATGGGGGAGGGGCCAGAAGCGCCAGCGGGGACCCAAGAGGAGGATTGGGCTGCTCAGGGCAATACTATTGCACATGCAGGCAAGTATAACATGATTGGGGGCAAAAAAACCCTGAGTGTTTAGAATCGCACGTCTGTTGCACACTAATATTTAATGATCTGCTTATTCTCTTCCAGCCCTTTGCTCCATTGTTCTATATGGAGGGTCACTGATAAAGGATGACACGCATCGGGTGAGTGGTCTACTTTAAGTGGCGCCAAAAGCAATATAACAGGTCACCATGCTGCTAACAGAATTATGTTTTATCTCATGCCCTGCCACATAGTGTGTTTTTAAAGCAACATCCAAGTAGACAAGCCCTAAGAAACTGACTTTTTCATATAAATACAATGCAGCTTAAATGTAAGCTTTCAAACACAAAAGGCTGCTTTTGACCATTCGCCTCCATGGCCACAGGTGTATAAAATGGCACACCTAGTAGGCATGCAGACTGCTTCTACAAACATTTGTGAAAGAATGGATCACTCTCACGATCTGAGTAAAGCGTGGTATCGTGATGGGTTGCCACCTGTGCAATAAGTCCATTCATGAAATTTCTTTGCTACTAAATATTCCACAGTCAACTGTTAGTGGTATAACAAAGTGGAGGTACCTGGGAACAGCTACATAGCCATGAAATGGTAGGCCAGTTAAAATGATTGTGCTGAAATGCACAATGCGCAGAATTCGCCAACTGTCTGCAGAGTCAGTTGCTACAGACCTTCAAACTTTGTGTGGCCTTTAGATTAGCACAACAGTGCATAGCCAACTTCATGGAATGGGTTTTCATGGCCGAGCAGCTGCATCCAAGCCTTGCATCAGCAAGTGCAATGCAAAGCGTCGGATGCAGTGGTGTAAAGCACACCACATCTGGACTCTAGAGCAGTGGAGACGTGTTCCCTGGAGTGACCAATCATGTTTCTTTGTCTGGCAATCCGATGGACGTGTCTGGGTTTGGTGGTTGCCAAAAGAATGGTACTTGCCTGATGGCATTGCATAAAGTTTGGTGGAGGGGGGATTATGGTGTGGGGTTGTTTTTCCAGGGGTTGGGCTTGGCCCCTTAGTTCCAGTGAAGGGAACTCTTAAGGCGTCGGCATTCCAAGACATTTTGGACAATTTCATGCTCCCAACTTTGTTGGAACAGTTTGGGGGATGGCCCCTTCCTGTTCCAACATGACTGCGCACCGGTGCACAAAGCAAGGTCCATAAAGACATGAATGAGTTTGGGGTAGAGGAACTTGACTGACCTGAACCTGATAAAACACCTTTGTGATGAATTAGAGCGGAGACTGTGAGCCAGGCCTTCTCATCCACATCAGTGCCTGACCTCACAAATGTGCTTCTGGAAGAATGGTCAAACATTCCCATAGACACACTCCTAAACCTTGTGAACAGCTATCCCAGAAGAGTTGAAGCTGTTATAGCTGTAAAGGGTGGGCCAACTCAATATTGAACCCTATAGATAGACTAAGACGCCATTAAATTTCATGTGCGAGTAAATGCAGACGTCCCAATACTTTTGGTTATATAGTTTGTCATTTTACCTTAATATACAGATTTAAAGGGGTTGTAAAGGGAAAAAAAAAATTCCTTAAATAGCTTTCTTTACCTTAGTGCAGTCCTCCTTCACTTACCTCATCCTTCCATTTTGCTTTTAAATGTCCTTATTTCTTCTGAGAAATGCTCACTTCCTGTTCTTCTGTCTGTAACTCCACACCGTAATGCAAGGCTTTCTCCCTGGTGTGGAAAAAGCCTCTTGAGGGGGGAGGGGGCGAGCAGGCAAGTCAGGACACTCTCTACTTTACAGATAAAGAAAGGAGCTGTGTGTTAGTGGGCGTCCTGACTCTCCTGCTCGCCCCCTCAAGAGGCTTTCTCCACACCATCACTGTGTGGAGTTACAGACAGAAGAACAGGAAGTGAGGATTTCTCAGAAGAAATAAGGACATTTAAAAGCAAAATGGAAGGATGAGGTAAGTGAAGGAGGACTGCACTGAGGTAAAGGAAGCTATTTAGGGAAAAATAATTGTACCTTTACAACCCCTTTAAGGGGTTATTTCTGTCATTTAGATTTGGAAGCTATTTATATCCCTGTCATGGCAAAGCACAGGTTTACAGTTCAGTTTTTGTTGCTTGTCCCATTGCCAGTTCACACTAATCATATATGCATTTCTCTCCCCAGCGCCTTCAAGAGTTCTCCATCCCCTTACTGCTACGTCTCCAGCAAGGCTCTGATCAGTGGACGGGCCCATACATCAGCAGTGACTGCCGCAAACAACTTTATCGGCTGCTTCTGTCCCTGATCTTGACTCCAAGCCCTCGTCTGCCCGCTCCTCTGCACTGTGCTGTCAGGATCTTTAGAGGGGGAATAACAGAGGAGAGCGCACAGGTAGGACAATACTGGAAAGAAAATTAAAGAATGGGTTTTAGTTGCGAAACATTTCGGTAAATTGGGGGGGGGGTGCTCTTTGGCAGCCTGTATCCAAGACCAGATAGGTCTCTTTGCCAGGAGAGGGGGGGGGGGGGCCTCTTAGTCTTTCCGCAGGGTGTGATTTGATCTTGGTGCTTTCTAGGGCCATTTCACAGAACAGCTGAAGATAGAATTCTATACCTGCTTTGAGTGCCAAACCTGCTGGCTGCAAAAACAAATCTAACTCTGCATTGTGGAATATCTTCACAGATAAAAGCAGCCTGCATGTGATTCCAAAGTTGTGCATAAATCAAATAGTGTGGTGCTGCACTATACAGGGGAATATATGCCAAATTATTCCTGAATAAAATAAAGAAAATTACATACATTGGATATAAATCTTCAAATCTTTATTACAAGAAAAAAAGAAACTAACTGCAGGGAATGCATTAAAAAGGAGCTCAGTTTCAGTCAGTTTTCCATAGCGTATGCCTGAGCCGCGCTTTGTGAACGGTCCTTCAGTATTCTGTGATCTGTGATGTGTCCCAGACGGCTGTGGGGTAATGAGGGGTCCTACTATAAGTGGGAGTCTGTACCTGTCAATACCAGGTACCCACTCCTGGCCTAATTGTCAGAGGAGGGGGTGGAGGGGCAGATGCAAATCCATTGCACTACAAGTGCACTTGAAATTGCACTGAAAGTGCACTTGGAAGTGCAGTCGCTGTAAATCTGAGGGGTAGATCTGAAATGAAGGGAAGCTCTGCTGATTTTATCATCCAATCATGTGCAAGCTAAAATGCTGTTTATTTTCATTGCAAGTCCCTCTCGGATCTACAGCAACTGCACTTCCAAGTGCGCTTTCAGTGCAATTTCAAGTGAACTTTGCACTTGTAGTGCAAAGTGGAAAGATTCTTAGATAAAGAATCACCCAATCCATGGATGACAACACAACTACGGCTATGTTACTGCATTGCAAACAATGACTCATGCTTCACTATATAAGGCTCCTTTCACATGCGGCGGATCAGTAATGATCCGCCCCGTAAACCTCTGCTTGCTCAGCGGGGATCGCTCTGTTGATCCCCGCTGAGCCAGGGGATGACAGGGCGGTCCCCACACACTGTGCAGGGACCGCCCTGTCATTTCTCCGCTCTCCCCTAATGGGGGGATCGGATAAACACGGACCGTATGTCCGTGTTCATTCGATCCAAACCGCAGACGGAAGGAAAAATAGGGTTTTCTTCCGTCTGCAGAATCGGATCATTGCGGAGGCGGGCGAAATCGGGTGTCAGGCCAGGTGAAATCAGGCCAGGTGCAGATAATCGTACAGACATTTGTCTGAGTCCATAACACCTTTCGTAAATAACCCCCATTGTGTTGAAATCTGACAAGCAGACTCCTGCCTGTCAGATGGAAGCATTTGGGCTTATACACACGCCTCCAGTAAATGACACTGGCAGGGAAGGGGTTAACACTAGAGGGCAATCAAGGGGGTTAACTGTGTTCCCTGGGTGTGTTCTAACTGTGTGGGGGCTGGGCTGTCTGGGACAACAAAGAGATCGCTGTTTCTGATCACCGCAGAGTTGTCCCCTGACAGAACGGGGATTCGCCTTGTTTACAATCGCGGGTGGCCAGCAGACATTTAGTCCGCGGCACCTGCTGGCGTGCGCTCGCAGTTTAACATGCACTGACCGACGTACAGATACATCGGTTTGCGCAAGAGAGCCAACCTACCACAGTATATATACTGTGGCTGGTGGGCAAGTGGTTAAACTTACCTGGAAACAAAGTATTCCAGTGCCACGCTGTCACCGCTGCAGGCGCACCCATCTTCACCTGGTCTTCTGGGTTCTTGGACTCCGGCTGTGTGACTGGCCCGAGCCGCAATGATATCACTCCCGCGGCACAGGACTCTGATGAAACGGCCCGGTGGCCGTTCCTTTAGTGCGCATGCACCAGTGACGTCATCGGCTACATATACAGTAAATATCTCCTAAACGGCGCACGTTTAGGAGATATTTACAGTGCCTATAGGTTAGTCTTATTATAGGCTTACCCTATAGGGTAAAATTCAGAGATGGGAGTTTACTCCCGCTTTAAAGTGGGGTTCCGGGCATAACTTTTTTTTATTTTATTTTTTGCAATCTTAATTACATTATTATGAATATTCATTAAAACTTATTAATAAAGCACGGTCGGTACATAAACAGTTGCAAAAACTTACCTGATATCATCTCGGGGATCTTGTGGCCGTTTCCATCATAGCTGTGGGGCATTATGAAGCCCAGTTCACGTTTCTTCCTGGATTTTCTGACAGGGGTGCATGCTGGGATTTTTAGGCACAGCAATGCCCAGAGACTTCTGGGAAATGAGTGTCATCATTTCCCAGAAGGCAATGGGTCTTAAGACAGGAAGTTCTACCACGCGGACTAGGAACTAGACAGATTACAAAATTTGCCTAGCAACAGCCATATAGAAGCAAGTAAAAAAATAAATAATAAAAAATTAAGATTTTTTTTTTTTCCCACATTTAAGGCAAGCTGTTCATAAAAAGTTTGTTTTTAGGGTGGAACTCCACCTTAAGTAAAAAATAAATAAAAATGTCAATCGTAAAAAAAATTACGTTACACCCAATCACAAAAACCCCCACCCACCATACTTTTTTGCGCCGCCCACTCCCAAATATACGCACATACAAACATAAACGCATGTGTCTGGTGCACCTAAAAAACCTGATTGCGATTAAACGTTGCATATCGGCGCGCACAACGGAGTGAGCGCAATAGTTCTAGCAGCAGACCTTCTCCCGTAATGCTACATTAATGAACTTTAGGGTGTGTTGCCTATGGAAAATATAGGGTACTGACGTTTCTCACCATTTCACAGGCGCACGTAAATTTTAAGGTTTAACATGTTGGGTGTCCATTTACTTGGTGTAACCTCGTCTTTTATATTTTACCAAACAATTGGCTAATTTATTACGTATGTGTGCCCTAAAATTTACTTTAAAAATTGTAACCATTGCTATTTTATTTTTTGGGTGTCTGCTTTTGTAAAGTGTATAATGTTTGGGGGGGTCAATGCAGAACGATTTTTAAAACGTGTGCAAAAAAAAAAAAAGCAAAACCGGCTCTGGCAGTGAAAAGGCTGAACAATGAGTATCTCATTCATATGCTTTCAGTGCAAAATGGTGCTTGAGATATGTATATGCATATAATTTGAGGTTTCTATATTGTTGCAGGTGTCCATGTTCTGTGCAGAAGCCCTTGCTATTTGCCGAGTCATCATTCACCCGCGTGTGCCCACCCTTCAGAGACCCCTTCCACAGCACGGGCCTCGTCCACCTATACAGTCTGAGATACCCGCCCAGCGACTTCCTGTTCCAGCTCGTCCACTTACATTCCCAGCTCCATCTCCAGCAAACCACCTTCCGGTCAGAACCCCAGTTCCTCCACAGCCCATAGAGCCCCCAGCTGCCCCAGCAGTGCAGTCCCCTCCAGAGACTTTGGGAAAGACCCCACGTCCAGTCTTTGTCCACTATGAGAAAGAAGAATCCTCAGATGTGGAGATTTCCTTAGAGAGCGATTCTGACGACAGCGTCGTAATAGTACCTAAAGGCTTCCTTCAAAAACCAGCACCGAAATCTGAACCTTCCCCACCTTCAGTCAAACCCCTTGTTGAGGAGATGGCAGAGGTTCCCACCATTCATAATGCTCCGTCACCAAGCACAGCGGCACTTCCCCAACAAGCACCACCACCACCTCTTGCATGCTCAGTTCCTGCTGCTCCACAGATACCAATCGCCACCGAAGCACCTGCACCTCCCCTTCTTCTTCCTGTTCCTCCTCCTCCTCCCCCTTCCCAGTCAGAGGGCGACATGGTCATCAACATCAACAGCACGGACGATGAAGAGGAGGAGGAGGAAGAAGATGAAGATATGTATGACGAGGAGGAAGATGAATATTATGAAGAGGAGGAGGAGGATGAAGATCTGGAAGGTCTAGATGATGAGGAGGAAGAAGAAGACTTTGAAGATGAGGAAGGTATGTCAGAAGAGGAAGATGAAGAGGAGGATCTGGAAGGAGAAGATGAGGAAGAGGAAGAAATAGAAGATGAAGAGAGCTTAATGCATGAAGCAAGATTAATGCATGACGAGATGCAGCTTGGTACAGCAGTGGAATCTATACAGGAAGTAGAAGCCATACAGGACATAGAAGCCATACAAGATGTAGAACATATTCAAGATGTAGAAGCAGTCCAAGATATAGAGGCTTTACACGACGCGGAAGATGTCCCAGAATCTGTACCTGAGGTAGAGCCTGTATTAGAGGACACTAAACCAGTAATGCAGCAAGAAGCAGAGCTGGAAGAGGGCCCACCCCGTTTGTCCCCCATACAGGAAGATGATGGTGGAGACACAGACCTCCTGATGGTGGTAGAGAGTGAAGACCGAGAGAACCCAGAAGATGAGCTTCAAGACAGGGACTCAGACGCAGAAGTGACATCTAGCCCCCCTCCACCTCCTGTACTAACTCCACCACCCCCACCACATACAGACCCTGAACCTCCTCAAGTGGAGGAAACTGTGGATCCCGAGGAGGAGGAGGATGATGATGATGAAGATGTTGTTGATGATATTGATGATGATGATGACGATGACATGCCTGACTCTGAGCCACCTATAATTGAAGAGCTGGAAGATGAACCTGTGAAAGAAATACATGAGGAAAAGAAGGCAGAGGGGATTGTAGAAGAAGAGGAGATGGTAGAGGATACAAAGGTGAGTGATAAAGATAACCTTTAGGTGCATATACATGAAAACTTACTTTGGTTCTTATATGTTCTTTAAAAAGGTCACAATTTCAGTTTCTAGTAATTTCATGATTAGTAATGTCTTTTATACTGAGTCACCATACATCCAGTGAAAACAAGCTTGGTTTGGAAGTGCCCGCTTTCTAATCTGATGGAAAGTGGGCTTGCTTAAAAGGGTTATAAACCCTCATGTTTTCTCTTCCGTTCATGGACGGACACAGCATCCTTTGACAGTAGGGAAGCGGATATAACCCTACTGTCAAAGGATGCTGTGTCCGTCCATGAACTCAGAGAAATGGATTTTACGGTGAGTACAAAAATCCTATTTTCTCTTCCGTTCATGGACGGACACAGCATCCTTTGACAGTAGAGTTATATCCGCTTCCCTACTGTCAAAGGATGCTGTGTCCGTCCATGAACTCAGAGAAATGGATTTTACAGTGAGTACAAAAATCTTATTTTTTCACCTTAATGCATCCTATCCAGTAAGGTGAAAAAACATCTGATAGTTACCAGCCCCCCCCCCCTCCTATTTTACTTACCTGAGTAATGCACTCTTCCTTTACCCGGGGTTCTTGGCTCTTCATTGGATAGATTCATAACGGCACAGCCATTGTCTCCCACTGCTGTCGATCAAATCCAATGACACGGCTATGGACGCCGATTTCGGGACTCGGGAGCGCGCCTGCAAGGTAACTCCCTTGGGAGAGAGCTTCCCAGAGGGGGTTGTCTGAAGCGGGGAGGAGCCGAGAGAGCCGCAGAGGGACCCCAGAAGAGGACAATCTGGGCCACTCTGTGCAAAAGAAGCTGCACAGTGGAGGTAAGTATGACATGTTTGTAATTTAAAAAAAAAAACCTGAACCTTTAGTTTCACTTTAAGCCAGCCATAGATCGAATCTTGGCTGGTTCAGCAGGCACCGGCTGATATTCAGTCCATCTATAGGCAGGCCGATTGTACCCAAGTTGATCCATCGATTTGACTTCAGTACTACCAGCCTGTCTGATTTTTTTTTTTTTTTTATACCTGTGATTTCTGCCGGCGGCTGTAGCCACTAGCAGTACTCATTGTGTTCTGCCAACCGGGAAGGTTCCCACCCAGCAGAACACAATAGCTCTGCGTAGAGTGTTGATGGGAGTATCAAGCCATTTTCTTTCCTTCTACCCGCGTTGGAAGGAAATGACATTGAATCATCTATGGCCTGCCTTAGTCATTTACAGAAGAGAGCTGGCACTTGGGGTTGTACATACAACTTCAGCATGGGTAAGTCCAGCGTATGTAGAAAGAATCTGCAAAGCTTCTAACCACCTTCAACCAGTTTGCAGAGAAAAACACAAATCTCAATAGGAATGCTGACTGTCAATTTAAACATGCTGCTTGCAGGCTTCATCACAATGTGGCTGTTCAACGCCTGTTGAAGGCTGCTAGCAGCTCCCTTTTACATTTTGATGCGGAGAAAAAAAAAACACCTGCGCTTGAACGTGATACTCGGATGCTATAGGCTCTTAGGGCCTGATCCACAAAAGGGATACACCGGCGTATCTACTGATACACCGGCGTATCTACTGATACGCCTGCGTATCCCTGTTTCTATCTTTGGAACTGATCCACAGAATCAGTTTCCAAAAGATAGGCAGAAGATCCGACATATGTAAGGGACTTACACTGCCGGATCTTAGGATGCAGTACCGCAGCCGCCGCTGGGGGCATTTCTCGTCGAAATGCCGCTTCGGGTATGCAAATTAGCACTTACGGAGATCCACAAAGCATTTACGCTTCGTTTTTTCTCCGTAAGTATTAGTTTGCAATCGCAATATTAGGGTTGCTTTTACAAAGTGTAAACTGTTTAGGCCTTGTAAAAGTAGACCCTTCTATCCCGCGTCGCCGGCTTTTTTTTTCAAATTTTTTTTTTTTTCTGCCGCAACTCATATTTTTTTTTTACGCCCGTCGCGATTCTCAAAACCCGGCGCAACGTAAAACCGCGCAAAGCACGTCGGGAAAATGACGTCGTGAGCATGCGCAGTATGGCCGGCGCAGGAGCACGCCTAATTTAAATGGGACTCGCCCCATTTGAATAGGAACGCCTTGCGCCGGCCGGATTTAAGTTACACAGCCGAAAATTTCTAGGTAAGTGCTTTGTGGATCGGGCACTTAGGTAGAGATTTTGCGCCGGTGTAACTTAAATGGGAATATTTAAGTTACGGCGGCTGGCTGTGGATCTGGCCCTTAGTTCCTTGTTCCAATCGTAAAGTGATTGTAAAGTCTTGTGTTTCCCCGCCCCTCTCTCTCCTAATTGGCTAACTGACTTTGACAGCAGCAGGTGCCAATGGCGTGGCTGCTGTCTTAGCCAATCGGGAGGGAGAGTTCTGGATGGCCGAAGGACTCGTGGATAGAGATGGGGCTCAGGTTAGTATTAGAAGGGCTTTTGCTGCACATAGAAGTTTTATCTTAATGCATAGATCACACCTACACAAATCTGGAAGGCTTTTTTTTTGTTTTGCGTGATTTGCCCTCTTCCTCAGAGCCCATTTAACATGTTTGACATCCCCACAATGGTTACTTTATAGGTTCGAGCGTGGTTTCTTGAAGCTTGCTGAAAGATTTGGAGATGCAGCATTTTGCATAATCTTGCTGCACACGTTGCACTTTTTCATATCCTTAAGCAAGTATGTAGAAGGCCTACAGTATCTCACAGAAGTGAGTACACCCCTCACATCTTTGTAAATATTTTATTCTATCTTTTCATGTGACAACACTGAAGAAATGACACTTTGCTACAATGTAAAGTAGTGAGTGTACAGCTTGTATAACAGTTTGTATCGGGTGCCATATTGAACTTCCAGTGACCAGTATGAGAGAGTGAGAGCGATGACACCAAATGTAACACACCTGCTCCCCATTCACACCAGAGAGCTTGTAACACTAACAAGTCACATGACACCGGGGAGGGAAAATGGCTAATTTGGCCCAGTTTGGACATTTTCACTTAGGGGTGTACTCACTTTTGTTGCCAGTGGTTTAGACATTAATGGTGTTATTTTGAGGGGACAGCAAACTTACACTGTTATACAAGCTGTACACTCACTTAGGGCTGAAACAACTAATCGATTGTGAAATTAATCGATTACAATTTTCATAATCGATTAATCGGCCAGTAACATAATGGGGTTAAAAAAACTAAAATTAGCCCTTTATAGTACAAAAAAGAAAATCGCTACTGTAAATATCACTTTCACTGTCCCACAGAAAAAAAATGAACCCCTTACAGTAGCGATTATTTGCTCTTTTTGTACTTATTTTTGTTTTTTTACCCTCATTATGTTACTAAACATCTCAGGTCTGGGGTCACACCTCTGTTTTTGGTCCTTTTTGCAGAAACACACTACAGTTCATATACATGTTTTCCTATGGGACACGTTCACATCCATGATTTTCTTTCAGCTGCTGCGTATTTGGAAAGGGCAAGGACTTTTTAACGCAAAACGGTGCTATTTTTTTTTTTGGTTCAATATACTTCATTGGAGAAGCTGCAGAAAAGCATGTAATGTTGTTTTTGCGGCAATTTGTGTTTTGTAATCTGCCCAACAACAAATTGGCCCAAAAAATGTAAAAATGCTTTTTTTTTTTTTTTTTAAGTCTATTATCCGATTAATCAAAACAATAATCGGCCAACTAATCGATTATGAAAATAATCGTTAGTTGCAGCCCTACTCCTCACTACTTTACATTGTAGCAAAGTGTAATTTCTTCAGTGTTGTCACATGAAAAAATATAATAAAATGTTTACAAAAATGTGAAGGGTGTACTAACTTTTGTGAGATACTGTATCCAGTGCACCGATACCAAGTGCCACGATTTAACCCCCTCAATACCAGCAGATTTTATTTCCAGAACATTGGGACAAAAAATATGATCACCTTGGGCTGCTTACTTTTCAACATTAGGTCAGTTGTGGGGTGATCACACCAGAAAAGGAAACAAAAATAAAAAAGTGTAAGTTTGTAATTTTTTACCTTTTTATACAATAATAATAATAATAAAAAAAAATGGTTGTTAACCACTTAACCCGCAAAATGGCACGGACAGGCAGATGGGCGTATATATACGTTCTTGCCTTTGCGCGGGTCGGGGGTCCCTTGGGGAGCGATCAGGGACGACGGCGCGGCTATTCGTTTCTAGCCGCTCCGTCGCGATCGCTCCCCGGAGCTGAAGAACGAGGAGAGCCGTATGTAAACACGGCTTCCCCGTGCTTCACTGTGGTGCTGCATCGATCGTGTCATCCCCTTTATAGGGGAGACACAATCAATGACATCAGACCTACAGCCACACCCCCCTACTGTTGTAAACACACACTAGGTGAACACTAACTCCTACAGCGCCCCCTTGTGGTTAACTCCCAAACTGCAACTGTCATTTTCACAATAAACAATGCAATTTAAATGCATTTTTTGCTGTGAAAATGACAATGGTCCCAAAAATGTGTAAAAATTGTTCGAAGTGTCCGCCATAATGTCGCAGTCACGAAAAAAAATCGCTGATCGCCGCCATTAGTAGTAAAAAAAAAAAAATTTATAAAAATGCAATAAAAATATCCCCTATTTTGTAAACGCTATACATTTTGCGCAAACCAATCGATAAACGCTTATTGCGATTTTTTTTTACCAAAAATAGGTAGAAGAATAAGTATCGGCCTAAACTGAGGAAAATTTATTTTTATATATATTTTTGGGGGATATTTATTATAGCAAAAAGTAAAAAATATTGATTTTTTTTCAAAATTGTTGCTCTATTTTTGTTTATAGCGCAAAAAATTAAAACCGCAGAGGTGATCAAATACCACCAAAAGCTCTATTTGTGGGGAAAAAAGGACGCCAATTTTGTTTGGGAGCCACGTCGCACGACCGCGCAATTGTCTGTTAAAGCGACGCAGTGCCGAATCGCAAAACCTGGCCTGGGCATTTAGCTGCCTAAAGGTCTGGGGCTTAAGTGGTTAAATGCCACCATAAAAAAGTTCTGTCCCCCCCCAAAAAAAAATCTAAAATTAATTTGGGTAACAGTGTTGCATGAGCAAGTTATTGTCAAACTATGACAGCACTGAAAAATGGTCTGGAAATGTACAGCAGACGGCTCATGTCACTTCCTGTTTTGTCTATGGGACAGGAAGTGTAAGCGGTATTAAAGCCAAAACCGAAAATATAATTTATTGCAGCTTGTCGATCAGTAGATGCACACAGGTTTTTTACCTTCTTGCATATAAAATGCATGAAGGTAAAGAAAACCCTGTGCCTTAACAACCACTTTTAGTTTTGACAATAAAACCTTGAAGCTGATTGGTTTCTATGCAAGGCCACACCAGATTTTGCGCTCTCCAGTTTTAGTAAATCCCCCCCCCCCCCCCCCCCTCCTCAGTCACATAAGCATGGCTGGATCACCAGCTATTATCATCTTTTGAGTTATGTATATATCTGTTGGACTGGAATTGCTTATTACCGTTCTTGTGTGTCCCCCAAGGAGGAGGAGGAGGAGGAAATCCGGGATGCCGACTCCATGCTGGCGGACTTTATTGACTGCCCTCCTGATGAAGACGAAGTTCTAAGAACCATCACGTGACCTACGACGCGTTTTCCGCCTTTGGACCACCGCGTCTCCTTGGACGTCTTTGCATTACACTAGATGCTCGCAGCCTCGCTCCATCTTCCCAGATACTGACCCACAAGACCATGCCAGCGGTGACTTGCTTATGGGCAAACCTGAGTGCTGAGCAGTTTTTTTTTGTTTTTGTTTTTTATCTTTGTGTTGCATTTAAATGACTTGGTATCCTGACGTAAAATTATTACTATTTTCTTTCTCGTAGGTGGGATTGCTATAAATATATATATTTTTTAAGTTAACTAGGCTGCTGGGAACATAACTTGGTTCATATTTTTTTTTTTTTTGCCTTTTTTTTAAGTTCATTTTATTGTGCCTTTTAGGCTCCAAATGTAGATTTTTGTGTTAGTGAAATACAAAGATTAAAATGAACTCCACTTAACTTGAAGGGTGCTTGCACAGGATGTGACACCGTATGCAGCACTTGAACCATTTAGTATCGGATGTTACTGAAGAGGTGGGAATTGGGGGAGGGGTGGCACTGCAGTTGTTTGCATCCAAAATAGTTTTGATATTGGTGTGTACCCTCACTACGAACTGTAAGTCTTTTCTCAATGTGACGGTTTAAAGTGACAATAAATGAAAAAGAAACTTTAATTTTCACCATTCGCTTCTCAAATCTGTAAAAGCAAGACAGGAAGCGTTAGGAAAATCTCTCTAATAAGCACAGCAGATGACCGTAAAAACTGGCAGAGGTTCTAGCCCACCTCGCTGTCCAATACTGGACACAAATTCAGCTTTTAAACTCAAAAATGTGTCAACAAAAGATTCAGACCGCAACTCGGAACTGACGTTTGCCGTACTGGCCTCTTCTCCAGAGATGTACTATGCGCAAGCTTCCTCGCCATTTCCCTCTCTGTCTCCCCCAGAGTTTGGCGTCTTTGCCCACCTTGATTGCCTGGCTTAGGATGATGTAATTCCCACATATCAGTTATTGATTATGGCACCAAGGCATGCTGGGGATTATACGCTGAGCTGTGCTTGTAATCAGGGCTGTGGAGTCGGTAGATAAATGTTTCGACTCCTTAATGTTCCGACAATCTAAATTTAGTTGGAGTCGGTGCATTGTTTGCTGACTCCGACTCCAGGTACCCAAAATCTCCTCCGACTCCACAGCCCTGCTCGTAATGCTTAGTGTTACTAAACCCACAACCGTAAAATCAGTGTGTATATGCAGCATCGCATGCTTGTTATACTCAATGTGGAACCTATGGGGTTAATTCTCTGCATTGTGTATAAAGGCTGTTTGATCTTATCTTCTCTATCCTCCCCTTCTTCCACTGTCCTCAAAAAAAGTAACCTGATATTTACAGAGCCAGGGGGTGGGCTGCACAATACTCAGTTGGGTGTGTATTGCTAGAGAGTTGCATGTGATCGGCACAGGGCCAATCGGCACTGTCTAGTCATCAACCCTCTCCTCTGGGCCCACTTAGGCTGCTTTCACATTGGGCAGCGGAGGTGCGGTGACGGTATAGCCGCGCTATTTTTAACGCCGCTATATCGTCGTATTTACCGCGATATTCGGGCGCTAGCGGTGAGGTTTTAACCCCCGCTAGCGGCCGGAAAAGGGTTAATACTGCCCGCTAGCGCCCGAATATCGCGGTAAATACGACGATATAGTGGCGTTAAAAATAGCGCGGCTATACCGTCACCGCACCTCCGCTGCCCAATGTGAAAGCAGGCTAAGTGGGCCCGAGGACAGGGTTGATGACTAGACAGTGCTGATTGGCCCTGTGCCGATCACATGCACCCTCCCAAGAAAAAAAAAAAAACTCTCTAGCAATACACACATTTTTTCTTGGGAGGGTGCATGTGATCGGCACAGGGCCAATCAGCACTGTCTAGTCATCAACCCTGTCCTCGGGGCCCACTCAGGCTGCTTTCACATTGGGCAGCGGAGGTGCGGTGACGGTATAGCCGCGCTATTTTTAACGCCGCTATATCGTCGTATTTACCGCGATATTCGGGCGATAGCGGTGAGGTTTTAACCCCCGCTAGCGGCCGGAAAAGGGTTAATACCGCCAGCATTGCGGGCGGTATTACCGTGGTTTCCCATTGATTTCCATGGGTAGTCGCTGTATAGGAGCGGTAAACAACCCCGCTCCTATACCGCTCCAAAGATGCGGCTAGCAGGACTTTTGGAGCGGTCCTGCTACCGCAGCGCTTCAGTGTGAAAGCCTTTGGGCTTTCACATTGAAGCCTGCAGGGCATGATTTTTTTCATGCGGTATAGCAGCGCTATTTCTCTTTCGTTCATAGACGGACACAGCCTTCATTGACCTTAGGGTTATGCTTCTTCCTACCAGGAGATGGTAGGAAGAAGCATAACCCTAAGGTCAATGAAGGCTGTGTCCGTCTATGAACGAAAGAGAAATGGATTTTACGGTGAGTACAAAAATCCTTTTTTTTAGCGCTGTACCGCATGAAAAACGCCTCAATGTGAAAGGGGTCTAACAGGCCAGGTTTGCAAGATAACTGAAATACATCACAGGCGATATCTATCGCTGCTCAGTGATTGCAGTATTCTGGTCTGCATCTCCCCAAGGTAATACATAAAACCTGGCCTGTAAGTGGGTCCTGAGGACAGGATTGATGACCACTGGTCTAAACGGAGGATCAGGGGAGAAAAAAAACTCCTACAAGCTTTAACCAGACACTGATAGAAGTTACAAGACTGCCATATACTGCTGATGAGAAAAGGTATTTTAGCAGTTTTATATTTTACTAAAATAATTGCATTTCTGTGTACTGTGGGAGACCAGATAAAGTGAATACAGGTTATGGGTTGAGTAACACTTTAATGCGGGGGTAGGCAACCTCGGCCCCCCAGCTGTTTTGAAACTACAAGTCCCATGAGACATTGCAGGACCCGGAAAATCACCGGCATGACTCCTAGAGGCAGAGGCATGATGGGATTTTATAGTTTCACCACAGCTGGAGGGCCGAGGTTGCCTACCCCTGGTCCAATGTATAATCTTTGCAGACCTGATAGCAGAAAGGTAAGACGCTTTTATTGCAGAAGAGACCCACCAATGGGGAATTTATCAAAACTGGAGCAGCTGCATCGAGAGCATCTAAATATAGCAGCCAATCAGTTTATCGCTTTTCATTTCAAAGCCTAAGCCCTGGTTCACACTGATGTGATGTGGGAAACCGCATTGCAATTGCACAGCGCCCATGCAGTCTGCTTTGGGTGTCAATGTTGGATTAACAACACCCCAAAACGGCTATTAAAACAGTGTGATTGGCAGAATTGGATCGCAGGGGTGTGAATATCGATGCGATTCAGGTGTGTGGGGGGGGGGGGGGGGGAGAAGGTGCCTGCACCATTTTGGTGTGGATATGATTTGAGGTATACCAAATGTATGGCTCAGATCACACTGATGTACACAGGGATGCAGTGCGATTCCTGTGAGAATCACATGCGGTGTCCTGTAACGCACAAGCGTAAACCCAGGCCTAAGCTGAACTAATGGTTTCAACAAACCGTTGTATTGGCAGCATGTCGGGAATGCTAACTTGCATTTGCTTGTGCTCTTAACCAAACACTCAAACCATCCAGTTGGCCGTTTCCATCCTCTGCTCCGCACGTGCGCCAGGCCTGTTTCCATCCTCTGCTCCGCACGTGCGCCAGGCCTGTTTCCATCCTCTGCTCCGCACGTGCGCCAGGCCTGTTTCCATCCTCTGCTCCGCACGTGCGCCAGGCCTGTTTCCATCCTCTGCTCCGCACGTGCGCCAGGCCTGTTTCCATCCTCTGCTCCGCACGTGCGCCAGGCCTGTTTCCATCCTCTGCTCCGCACGTGCGCCAGGCCTGTTTCCATCCTCTGCTCCGCACGTGCGCCAGGCCTGTTTCCATCCTCTGCTCCGCACGTGCGCCAGGCCTGTTTCCATCCTCTGCTCCGCACGTGCGCCAGGCCTGTTTCCATCCTCTGCTCCGCACGTGCGCCAGGCCTGTTTCCATCCTCTGCTCCGCACGTGCGCCAGGCCTGTTTCCATCCTCTGCTCCGCACGTGCGCCAGGCCAGTTTCCATCCTCTGCTCCGCACGTGCGCCAGGCCTGTTTCCATCCTCTGCTCCGCACGTGCGCCAGGCCTGTTTCCATCCTCTGCTCCGCACGTGCGCCAGGCCAGTTTCCATCCTCTGCTCCGCACGTGCGCCAGGCCAGTTTCCATCCTCTGCTCCGCACGTGCGCCAGGCCAGTTTCCACCCTCTGCTCCGCACGTGCGCCAGGCCTGTTTCCATCCTCTGCTCCAAACGTGCGCCAGGCCTGTTTCCATCCTCTGCTCCAAACGTGCGCCAGGCCTGTTTCCATCCTCTGCTCCGCACGTGCGCCAGGCCAGTTTCCATCCTCTGCTCCGCACGTGCGCCAGGCCTGTTTCCATCCTCTGCTCCAAACGTGCGCCAGGCCTGTTTCCATCCTCCGCGTATGGCTATTATTCTCAATGGATTGGCCTACCTTAGCATGTTACAAGGTATAAAGCCTGGTCCTGGGCAGACTGCTGTAGTAAGATGTGTGCATCACAGGTCTTCTGTCTCTGACTTAATGATGGTGATTAGGTTGAAACTGGCCCGTCAGGAACTCCAGTGATGGCTGCAGTTTGTTTTCGCGCTTATTAAAGTTTGAGTTGCACGGGCTGTTGATTTTCTATGGGCCCTAAGGCTCAGTTCACACTAGCCGACTCCAACGTGGCGCGATTTTTAGTGCAACTTTGGAGTCCGACTTTGATACGACTTTGAAGTGACTTTGAGAAGACTTTTTACACTCTTGACATTGAAGCCGTGTCAAAGTAGTGCAGGAACCCCTTTTCTGTAGTCGCCGCAACTTCAGTAGTGTCAATTGGCTCTCATAGAGATACATGGTGTCAAAACAGCTCTTATAGAGATACATGGCATGTCACATGTCCTGTGACTTCGGGTCTAAGTCGCAGGAGTGTGAGCCGAGCCTTCATTTATGGACCAATGCTCACCTGCCTTTTTTTTTTTTAAACCTTCCCCTAATGCAGTTCACCACATCATAAGTGTACTCACATCTATGGGTTGAAGGGTCAGGTGTGTGTATTTATTTGACATGTTAGTGATAAATGAGACGCCCCCTCCCCCACCAGGTATGTTACTACCGCTTATAGAGCATATATACCAGGGATATGCAATTAGTGGACCTCCAGATGTTGCAGAACTACAATTCCCATGAGGCATAGCAAGACTCTGACAGCCACAAGCATGACACCCAGAGGCATGATGGGACTTGTAGTTTTGCAACAGCTGGAGGTCCGCTAATTGCATATCCCTGATATATACCAATGACAGATCCCAGAGGGAAAGTCGAGGAGCTCTACAGAAAGGGTCACCCAGCCACTATTTCCCCAAAACGCATTAGAAAGAGAATCTGTTTTTTATTACCTTTGCAGGCTCTCATTCAGAGTACAACCCATGATTTGGCGTCATTATTTTACACGGTTTGACCAACTACATGGTCTTCTCCTCCTTTGCCCACCACGTAGGTTGTTGTGGGGGGAACTCGTAGTGCAAAAATCGTAGCCACCTTATCAGTGCCAAGATGGGTTCAGTGTTGCTTGTCAATCCAAGTCACAAATCCTCGCCTTTACATATGTGAAATTTACTACGGTTTGTGCGCTCGCAGGGAATGCCAGGCTGCAATGTACGCACTTCTGCGTTTAAATTTTTATTTTATTTTTTACATGTTGATGGTCTGATTTTGTCTTTTTTTTTGTTTAATATTTTGACAATAAAAATGTTATGTAGCACAGTCGTCGTCTTTTTATTCTGGGCTTTTGTCATTAGGGGAGAAACTACAATGGATATCAAAAGTCTACACACCCCTGTTAAATGTCAGGTTTCTGTGATGTAAAGAAATGAGACAAAGATAAATAATTTTAGAACTTTTTCCACATTTAATGTGACCTATGAACTGTACAGCTCAATTAAAAAAACAAACTGAAATCTTTTTAGGTGGAGGGAAGTAAGAATAAACAAAAAAAATAGTAGGGTTGCATAAGTGTGCACTCTTAGGCTGCATTCACACTTGAACGCGGCGTATTTTACCGCGACAAAATGCGGCGTTTTGTCCCGTGATTTGCTGCGACAAATAGCGTAGTTTTTAAGCCTGTAAAATACGCCGGAGGGGTGATTACATTGTCAGCTATGCCGAACGCCGCCCAAAAAAAGGTTCCGGGACTTGTTTTGAGCTTCAGGCGTTTCGGCGTGGAGATGTGAACCATCTCCATAGAGGGCAATGTCAAATCACCCCTCCAGCGTATTAGGGGCTGCTGCGGCGTCGCGCTACAGGCGTAAATACGCCTAGGTGTGAATGGGCTCTTAACCACTAGCCGACCAGCCGTCGCAGTTTTACGGCGGCAGGTCGGCTCAGCTACGCGAAATCACGTAATATAACGTCATTTTCGCATTTCAGCCACAAGGGGCGCGCGCCCCCTGGTGCCGCGATCACCGTCGGGCACCCACGATTGCTCGTTACAGAGCGTGAACCGGGAGCTGTGTGTGTAAACACACAGCTCCCGGTCCTCTCGGGGACAAATGACTGATCGCATGTTCATACAATGTATGAACAGCAGTCTGTCGTTTTTCCCAAGTCAGTCCCACCCCCCCTTCAGTTAGAACACACCTAGGGAACATAATTAACCCCTTCCTCGCCCCCTAGTTTTAACCCCTTCCCTGCCAGTGACATTTTTACAGTAATCGGTGCATTTTTATAGCACTGATCGCTATAAAAATGCCAATGATCCCAAAAAAGTATCCGATGTGTCCGCCATATGGTCGCAATACCGATAAAGATCGCCGCCATTACTAGTAAAAAGAAAACAAATATTAAAAAAAAAAAGGCCATAAAACTATCCCCTATTTTGTAGACGCTATAACTTTTGCGCAAACCAATCAAACGCTTATTGCGATTTTTTTTTTAATGAAAAATATGTAGAAGAATTACGTATCGGCCTAAATTGAGAGAAAAAAAACGTTTTTTTTATATATTTTTGGGGGATATTTATTATAGCAAAAAGTAAAATTTTTATTTTTTTCAAAATTGTCGCTCTATTTTTGTTTATAGCTCAAAAAATAAAAACTGCAGAGGTGATCAAATGCCACCAAAAGAAAGCTCTATTTGTGGGGAAAAAAGGTCGCAAATTTTGTTTGGGAGCCACGTCGCACGACCGCGCAATTGTCAGTTAAAGCGACGCAGTGCCCAATCACAAAAAGTGGCTTGGTCATTGACCAGCAAAATGGTCCGGGGCTGAAGTGGTTAAACTAATACTTTGAAGCACCTTTTTATTTTATTACAGCACTCAGTCTTTTTGGGTATGAGTCTATCAGCATGGTACATCTTGACTTGGCAATGTTTTCCCACTCTTCTTTGAAAAAACACTCCTAATCTGTGAGATTGTGAGGGCATCTCCTGTGCACAGCCCTCTTCAGATCACCCCACAGATTTTCCATCTTATTCAGGTCTGGGCTCTGGCTGGGCCATTCCAAAACTGTAATCTTCTAGTGAAGCCATTCCTTTGTTGATTTGGATGTATGCTTTGGAAGTGGTTAACAAACGCAACACACAGACCGACTTGCTTAACCAGTTTCAGACCTGGTCTAAGTTCTGACCAGTGTATATAGTATTTAGGGCAGTGCCCAGGGGTCAATATTGTGTGGGGCAGTTCCCAGGGGTCAGTAGTAGGTAGGGCAGTTCCCAGGGGTCAGTAGTAGGTAGGGCAGTTCCCAGGGGTCAGTAGTAGGTAGGGCAGTTCCCAGGGGTCAGTAGTAGGTAGGGCAGTACCCAGGGGTCAGTAGTAGGTAGGGCAGTTCCCAGGGGTCAGTTGTAGGTAGGGCAGTTCCCAGGGGTCAGTAGTAGGTAGGGTAGTACCCAGGGGTCAGTAGTAGGTAGGGCAGTGCCCAGGGGTCAGTAGTAGGTAGGGCAGTACCCAGGGGTCAGTAGTAGGTAGGGCAGTGCCCAGGGGTCAGTAGTAGGTAGGGCTGTGCCCAGGGGTCAGTAGTAGGTAGGGCTGTGCCCAGGGGTCAGTAGTAGGTAGGGCAGTACCCAGGGGTCAGTAGTATGTAGGGCTGTGTACATGGGGGACAGGAGAGCATGATAAAGAAAGATTTAGAAGAGTGCACACCACATGGGGTCTCAGGAGGGCATGGTACAGGGGGAGGAGGGACCGTGACTACATTGTGATTACTATGCAGTCCAGCAATGTGCACAAGAGCATCGGTCACCGTCCCCCCCCCCCCCATTGGCTCCTGTTGCTGACAATCACAGCCAGTGAGCCAATGAGGAGAGCTAAATGGGGTGGAGCTAAGCCACGGCTCTGTATGTGAATGGACATGTAAAGCAGCTGCTTGGGAGTGAGCCTGCTTGGGTGCCCTTGCGGTGGGAGGACCCGGCCGGAGGGAGGGGCCGGGAATGCTGGCGGGGGACCCTGAGAAGAGGATTGTGGCAGCTCTGTGCAAAACCATTACACAGAGAAGGTAAGTATAACATGTTCATTTATTTTTATTATTATTCCTTAGCACCAGCCACACGCAAATATGCGGCCTCTCTGCGGCTGGGCCTTTGCGCCGCATGCTTACGTGCATTACTGCTAACAGCACTGTGCCAAGAGCGCGCACCCTGCTCGCTCCTGGCACAGTTACCAGCGGCTGACGGAAAACTCGCGATCGCTCCTTGTGATTGGGAGATTTTAGATCATGCGACTGCCGCTCACGGTGGTCACATGACCTTAAGCCCCACCTCCCGTCATGTAAAACCCTTTAAAGCGACTGGCCCTCGTTGGCTCTAATGGGTTAATGTTACTTAAAGTTTTGTACCCCCCCCCCCCCTTTCTTCCTATTCAGGCTTGGTTTCCACTGGTGTGATGTGGCAAATCCTGTGCGGGCTCCCACATCGCACCTGAATCTGCGATCCGCTGTGGGTGTCAATGTAAAGTTAAAGCGGTTCTCCCCCCCTGCGGTGTCACATTTGACACCTTTCAGGGGGGAGGGGGGTGCAGATACCTGTCTAAAGACAGGTATTTGCACCCACTTCCGGCCACACGCTACGGGCGAAAGACGGGTTTTTTCTGACTTCCCGTCTGTCGCCCGTTGTGTGCTGGGAACACTCGGCTCCCAACACACAGCGTGTGAGCCAATCGGCGGGCGCAGCGCGACTCGCGCATGCGCCGTAGGGAATCGGGCAGTGAAGCCGCAGCGCTTCACTTCCTGGTTCCCTCAGCGTGGATGGCGGGGGGAGCAGCAGAGAGACGAGCGATCGCTCGTGCTCTGCTGCGATTAGCGCTGGACTCCAGGACAGGTAAGTGTCCTAATATTAAAAGTCAGCAGCTGCAGTATTTGTAGCTGCTGGCTTTTAATATTTTTTCCCCATGGCACATCCACTTTAATGACACCTCAGATCCGAATCATTCCATCCCATTCCAGTGCGGACCAAAAAAAGGGTCCTGTCCAATTCGATACAAATTCAGCCATATCAACTGTATGGCTGAATTCACATCGCATGTGATCTGCACAGCAATGCAATGTCTGTGTTCGCACCAGTGTGAACCCAGCCTAATGCATAGGCACAGGTAGGTATTTAGACCCTCCTAAATACCTACCTGAGCCCTGTCTTGGTCCAGCGATGAGCATGAGAGCGGGGGGTACGTCTGTCTCTCTTCCTTTGCATTGGACTCGGTTAGAGCGGCAGCCGGCTCCTGCTGCTATTCTATCATATCCATGATAAGGGAGTGTGGGGGCGGGGGCAGGGCCAAGCAGCACTTGTGTTGTGTGCAGCAAGAGATACACACAGCGCGGCTTGGAATTGAACCTGCACCACTACCACCCGAGAAAATGGCTTGTTATGGTGGGTACTTGGGGCCAGATTCAGGTACAATAGCGCCCGTGTAACGTAAGCCGTTTACGTTACACCGCCGCAAGTTTTCAGTTTTAGTGCAAGATCCACAAAGCACTTACCTGGAAACTTGCGGCGGTGTATCGTAAATATGTCCGGCGCAAGGCGGTCCAAATCGAATGGGCGGGTACAATCTAAATTAGGCGCGCTCCTGCGCCGGACCTACTGCGCATGCTCCATTTCTAAATTCCCGCCGTGCTTTGCGCAAACTGACGCCATTTTTGCGATCGGCGACGTGCGTAGCGTACTTCCGTATTCCCGGACGTGTTACGCAAACGACGTGAAATTTTAAATTTCGACGCGGGAACGACGGCCATACTTTAGACAGCAATACGTTTGCTGTCTAAAGTTAAGGCACCCAAAACGACGACTAACTTTGCGACGGGAAACTAGACTAGCGGCGATGTAGCGAACGCGAAAAACCGTTGTGGATCGCTGTAACTCCTAATTTGCATACCCAACGCTGGTTTACGACGCAAACTCCCCCCAGCGGCAGCCGCGGTACTGCATCCTAAGATCCGACAGTGTAAAACAATTACACCTGTCGGATCTAGGGGGTATCTATGCGTAACTGATTCTATGAATCAGTCGCATAGATACTCTGAGAGATACGACGGAGTATCTCTGCTGCGAATCTGGGCTTTGGAGTGTTGGCAGGGGCTCCGAAGGAGGAGGATCGGGGCTGCAGGCTGCTCTGTGCAAAACCATTACACACAGGGCCAGATTCAGATAGAGATACGATGGCGTATCTCCTGATACGCCGTCGTATCTCTGAGTGCGCTCGGTCGTATCTATGCGACTGATTCATAGAATCAGTTACGCATAGATCTCCCTAAGATCCGACAGGTGTAAGTGTCTTACACCGTCGTATCTTAGGCTGCAATTTCACGCTGGCCGCTAGGTGGCGCTTCCGTTTGTTTACGCGAGGAATATGCAAATTACTATTTACGTCGATTCAGAAACGAACGACTGCCCGGTGCTTTTTTTTTTACTTCGTTTGCGTTCAGCTTTTTCCGGCGTAAAGTTACCCCTGCTATATGAGGCGTAGCTAATGTTAAGTATGGCCGTCGTTCCCGCGCTGAGTTTTGAATTTTTTACGTCGTTTGCGTAAGTCGTTTGCGAATACGGCTGGACGTAATTTACGTTCACGTCAAAAGCAATGACGTTTTGCGTCGGATTTTCGAGCATGCGCACTGGGAACGTCAAATACGCGGGGTCAAGCCAAATTTAAATAAAACACGCCCCCTACATCCCCATTTGTATTACGCGGCC